>NC_083599.1:9797144-10105001 GCF_020882245.1 Rhopalosiphum padi
TCATAGCATATATATGTAGGTAGTAATATGTAACTACATTTTTTGTAGTGACAGTTTTTATAATACAAATAATTTTTTAAATCTTTATCTTCGAAGGAGGTTTCTGGTGGAGAATTAGATCTTGTTTATACTTTGAAGGATCAAAAAACAGATTTGATATTATTTTTCAAAATAAATATTTTATTATTATTTATTTATATTGAATAACTATCGAATTATGAAATATTTACCAAATGTTTATATTAGCATTTTCAAAAAATATTTTGTCTCTTATTTTTGCTACCTATTTATAAACACATGAAATGTTGTGATTTGATGGCCTCTATAATTTTCGGACTATATAAATACTTTTTATTAAGGAGCGAAAATTCAGGCTATTCCTATAGGATGAAATAATAATATACAGTACGAAAAAATGAAATAAAACCATTTAAACCATTGACGTATTTTAAAGATCGGCACTATAATTTTTATTTGAACACTTCTATTTTATTATTATTCCTAACGTTTTGCACAATAAAACTCTTTATATTTCATATTATAACATATTGACGTATTGTATTACTTAATAAAGTTGTGAGGAAAATCGTTCACAATCGTTTGGTTTTTACTTATTCACCGGTTGTGTTACAGGGTGCGAATTGGAAGCATAACAATGGATTTGTTGAAGATACTACGGAACGCGATCAGAGGAGGAAATTTAGAGTGGAAAAGAAATTGCAAGAGATGGAAAACATCCAAGAGAAGTTGAACGTCGAACCACTGCATGACAACTATCATGATATCCTCGAGTTTGCCGAAAACTATTTCAACGCTCACGAGCGTTCGCCTGAAGGTACTATAAACGTTTTCTTTTCTGTCATATTATCTTATCTGTCGATAGTTTTACTAGTTATAATCTAAATAAATGTTGTCTATAACCTGTAGGAACGATAATAGCCACGCTCAAGAGGAAAAGCAAGTCATTGGAAAAGATACCTATGTACGAAATGGTTTCGTTCCACCGTGGCTCAACTATTCCGACATCGCACATACACATGTACGATCCGGATAACATAACGATAGCCATATCAATATTTAGAGTAAGTGCTGTCAACATAATTCAATGATAATAATTTTACCATCAAAATTGCATCAGACCTGATAGTTAACATACAACATGTTATTTCAAGATAACAAGTCAGATAATTATAGTAAATATTGCATAATATGTTTTGGATTATTTTATTTTAATATTAAAAACAGTTAATAGTCGTTAGCACAATAATTTATAGAAATAATCAATATATTATACAGTTAAAACATAATAATATAAGTTAATCATTAATCATAATAATAAATTAGAAAAAATAAATATATACACACACATATTATAATATTATATAATATTATAAATCAAAAGTTCTGAAATATTTAATAACCTGCATCAAATCAACATAAACAAATATTTATTTGTTTTGTAAATTTTTTATTAAAGTCTTATAAAAAAGTATACAATATCAATATAAGCTATATGCACTGATGTAGTATACAAGTCCTAATATTTTTGATATTATATTTAATAAATAAACTTACTTTTGACATATTCATCATCACATTGCAATTGTAATTATGTGTGTTTAAAAACCTCTCTATTCATTTTATCTAAAAGTCAAATTTTGAGTCAAAAGGAACTTGTGAAAAAGAGAATAAAATTCAATGTCTTTTTTATACCTTTAACTTTTAAGGCTATAAATCATAAATAGACTATATGTGAAACAGTAAATTAAATATGTAAATTTATTATTTAAAAAAAAAGATTTAGTACATTCATGATGTAATATCATATTGTGATTATATTTGCTTAATTTTAATTTACTACGTATGATATTATGATCTACAGGATCTCTGTAAATATACTAGAGGTGATATAAAACAAGACAACGAAGTACAAATCATCCAGTCGATAATCGGCGCAGGAATCAACCGCGAAGAGTTGAGAGACGAAATTTTCGTGCAGTGCATGCGACAAGCGACAAATAATCCAAACACGGAGTCCACCGAGAGAGTGTGGTTGCTCATTTGCCTCGCGATCGTTGCGTTCCAGCCCAGCAAGTTACTCTACAAGGTACATTTATGTGTTAAATGGCTTGCACAAAACATTTTCTACAATCCGTTTACATACACATAGTATTATTAATAATATAACAATTAATAACAATACGGTTTCCTTTAAATCCGAAATTAATGAGAAAATTTGGGTGGGGGGAGGGAGTAACAATCGGAAGTGTTTGTAAGAATAAGAAATCTTAAAATGTTTGCAATTTAGTTGTTGACATTATTCAATATTAGAAGATACTTTAAAATATACTCATTATATAATATTTTATTTATGATTTAGTATTTTGTGAGCTTCTTACGGAAGAATTTGCAGTGCGAGGGAAAACTTAAGCAGTACGTTCAATGGTGTCTCGACAATTGCAAAAACACGAAAGTGTCGTGTCGACAGTATCCACCGTCAACAGTTGAAATCGCCGTAAGTCCACTTCAACCCTGAAGTGAAAACGAGTTAAAAATGTTTTTGTCACTGTATTTGTGTTCAAAAATGGTTTAATTTTTTTATTTGTGTTGAACATTTTTCCTGAAAGAAAATTGTATTGCATTATTCTTTATTATTAAATGTCGTTTCGTATATATATAAAAAAAATAGTTTAGAACTAAAATAATTAATAACACAAATCATTTATGGAAAAAAAAAATTAATCAAAAGAACTTTAAAATATTTTCAAATTATGTTTTCTAATGATTTTTAAGACGTAAAATAGTAGATATTGGATAAACATACTTTGGAAATTCTTAGATAAACATTTTGGTTACAAATGCGCTTTAAACATTAGAGATCTAAAAAAAAAAACACAAATCTTGTGCTACAGGCTATGCGGAGACTCGGCACAATCGTCTGTAGATTTTTCTTCCTGGATGGCCGAACCAAAGCGATCGACATTCATCCAACGGACACAGCCAGTGATGCAGTTTACAAACTTGCAGACAAATTGTGTCTGAGGTCGATCGACGGTTGGTCAATATATCAGAGTCGATCAGACGGTGAAGAACACGTTCGCGCTCATTACTATTTGTATGACATAATCGCCGCTTGGCAATCGTACGTATATCAAATTTTAATAAATCTGACCACCTGTCTAATCCAAGGTCAAATTGCAATTATATGATTTATACGATTATCGTCGATAGTTAGAAGAATAGTTTGGATTTTGAATACCTATAAAAAGTTTATTGTTTTTATTATAATAATAATTACATTTAGTAGGTAGTTATAATTATTATAAAATAATAATTAAGTATAATATGAAAATATATATATTTAGGTTTATTTCTAAATTAATTAGACATGTCATGTAATAACGTTGTTGTAATGATTTATAGATCGTTTTATACAATAAACAATAATATATGAATTAATTTATAAAGAAAATTAATTTTTCTAATTTAAATAGAATAGATAATCTCATATAATGTTCAATTTCATCTGATAATTATTTTCAAGTTATCTTTTTTTGAAGTTTTAGTGTAATAGTACACTTTTATATACGCTGTTAAAGTATTATTTCACCTGATATATACTTATTATCTCAAGATAAACCTATATAACATAGATGTATATATATTTTGGTCCATAGAAAGCAGCAAATCAAACAGACAACTCAATCGAGTAGTAGTTTCCCATCGTTGAGCCGGCGTTCGAGCAACACGACTTTGACTAGTGGTGAAAACCGCTTCATATTCAAACGTCGACTGTTCCGGCATTCCCGAGAAATTTCGCAGGACCCGATTGAAGTGAACTTATTGTACGCCCAGGCCGTCTACTGTGTTGTGAAGGTAATTGATGGGAGAAATGTTAAAATTACGTGCACGAAAATGTTTCAAATAATATTTATAATTGGATTATTTTTATTATCGTTTTTAATTAGTGTGACGATTTTCCGGTCAGTGAAAAGGTTGCTCTCCAATTAGCCGGACTTCAGTGCCAAGTGTCACTCGGTGATCCCAAGGAATCGACTTTGGAGTATTACGCGGATGTCGAAAATTATCTACCGTTTAGAATAAGCAGAATAAGGAGTTCTGATACTTGGGTAGGTTTACACGTGCTTATATAGTATGTAGGAAATGATGAGTTCCCGCAACATATATGACCGTTGAAAATAGACGTATTTACGATTAAGAGTAATAAATAATTAAGGTTTGATATAAACGCCTTGGAAAAATCTTAATTTAATTAGTATTTTTTTATTTGTGTGTATTATTTTGATTGCATTGTAAAATGCTATAAAATCTAAATTAGATAAATACTGTTACATTTGATTTTCTATGAAATTATTATTCTACAACAATCCGTTGTAAAAACTCGGATTTCTACTAAAACACGGTTTTCTGGTATATGCCCCGGATATAGTACCGGATGATATTTTTCTTCTAAAAACTTTTTTTTAATTTTTACCCCTCGTGGGGTATATGAACTGGTATTCACCTGACGAAAAATTACGTCTGCAGCGAGTTTGGTCAATACCTACTCAGTGCTAACAAATAATTGAAACTTATACGATCTGGTTTTATAACAGGTACCGATATTGGCGCAAGCTCATCAACAATATGGCGCTGGCAGATCGGAGGTAATGGCAAAGGTTTTGTACTTGTCGTGTGTAATGCAATATCCGCTGTACGGCACCACGATGTTCCACGTTACCTACAGGGGCTACTGGTCTTACGGTATGATCACACTTTCACTCGAAATTGCTTCCGAGTTGATTGTTAATGTCGATCTTGTGATTTTATATAGGAAACACTCTAATACTCGGTGTCAACTGCGAAGGGCTGATGTTGATCAAACCGGAAGATAAGTTCGTCATGTACGAGTTCAGGTACACTGACGTTGAATCAATATTTTTGGACCCCAGCGATTGTTTCCTGACCATAAACTTGATGAGACACCAAAACGATAACGCTTCGGCTCACAAGTGTTTCGTCTTTGAAACGCAACAGAAATCTGAAATCGGTTCGCTTATTGTCAGTTATTGTCCGGGACTGGCCGGTTGGATAATCGAAAACGAAGCTCCAGTAAGAAACGAATAATTATTGTTTAAAATCAAGGCTGTGGACTTGATATACTAAAAAGCTATGAATTAACTAGATAATTATGCAATCAATATTGAAAAAATTAATTTTTAAATTTAATTTTAAAAATATTAATGGATTTGATAATAATTTAACTTTATTTTTATATATTAAAATATATACTTACTAAAAAAATACAACTACAACGTCATACAAATTTAGGTTCAAACCTATTTCAAATGGAAACGTATAAATTCACATCCCTGCAGCAGTTATAAAAATTTAATATTTATACTTTTTATATTAAAAACGATTTTAATTTATTTATGTACCTCTCAGGTGAAAGCAATAACGAACGACGATCGCATACGACTTTATCACAACGTGATCAATTGCCGGCGCAATTTGATCGATTCAGACATGTTGAATAAACCTCAGGACACCTCTGGTAGTTTCTTGAAGAATACCTTGCGCAGGTTAGTGATGCAGTAAAATGGTGTATGCTAAAGTCTTAAGTATATTTTTAATTTACAAATATTTTTTTTAGATTGAGTAAACACAAATTAGAAAAATTATGGGCCGAACACATTGGATCGTTGTCAGAACATGGAGAAACGTACAAGGGATTCTCGGGTTCTTATTGGTCGTTCAGTAGACAGACAATTTCCCAAAGTCTCAGTCGATTGTCTGAACAAGATGAACAGATCGCCTTGCAAATGTTCCAGATCATACTAAAATATGCTGGATTAGGTCAAAATGGTAATGATAAAGATAACGTTTGTAACCCAGGAGAAAATTGCATAATGCTGACCTAAGAATAGAATTTTGTTATATATTGCAGTAATTATATTCAAAAAAACACCCTAAAATTAAATACAAACGATTTCATAAAAAAAAAAATCATGATTAAAGATTGTCAATATATAATATTATGTTAAAAATAAATAAATATTAAAGCATTAATTGCTAAAAATGTATTCAATTATAGCTTATAATTATTATTAATAACTTATTAAATACACATGCAATATATTGGTATGGTTAAAAATTATTTCTCTTTTTTATATATTATATTCTTTTCAATTAAATTGTATTGGTATAACTAGTTATTATTATAAAATAACGCATTAAATGTAATTTTTTTAGTTTCAAATTACATTTTTAAAAGTTTATTAACAAATAAAACTATAAATATTTTTGATATATTAGAAACTAAATTAGATTTAATATTTAATTCAGAGAACTGAATCAACTTTTTATAGCGTGTTGACTGAACTGTAGATATAACTCCTGAATTTTAAAATATCCTGTTTAATAAAATTGTTTAATGATTATAGAAATCTTTGCCAATAAAATCCACCTAAAACTTTTGCCATCCCTATTTTTACCGCGCCTTCACACCACTCTTAGGATACTGGCATACTGCACAATACAACTGTCGGCGTTGTATCGATCGTTTGTTAATTAGACTTCACTCAATAGTTCGTTGTTTTTAATATGCATTAGGAGAAGTCGTCCGGCGAGCCGAAGACGAACACGTAACTCTTATACAGAACGTTATGGAAAGATCCATGCGCAAGGAGTCGCTACTTTGTGAACTTTACCTGCAGCTGATCAAGCAAACCACCGAACATCCAGATCCAAACTCGAGAGTCAACCTCAGGCATTGGGCATTGTTGTCCCTAACGTGTTCGGTAATCTTACCACCACAACGCAACATACGAAAATATTTGATTGCTCACCTGCGAAAGTGCGCCGGCGATTGTGTGACCGAGGAAGGGAAGTATGCTCGATTTGCGGAAAAAGTGAGTGTACAGATACCGTGAGGTATAGTCCTGGAGTGATTTTTCGTAGGACGTATCTATTATATTCAAATTGATTGGTTTCCTTCAAGTAGCCAATTCGAACTTACATAATTTTAAAAAGATGTCAGGACATACTCTTCGTTCTAAAGTTTTCAGCATATTTTTTATATTTTGATTCTTTTAGTGTGTGTCAAAAACTCAAGGTACGAGGAGACGACAGTGGCCGCCGTCTAGAGAAGAAATATTGTGCACGATAAACAGGAGGTTAATTTATGCCAGATTTCATTTCATGGATGGACAATACCACGCCATTGAGTTTCATCCATCTTCAACGGCTAAAGATGTGGTGGAAATCGTTAAGAATAAAATTGGACTTAGGAAGACAGCGATGGGTAAGCAGAACCTGACGCGGCGGAAACATAATACAATAATTTTTATAATTAGGGATAAAAAAACAGTTGTTATAAAATAACGACCTAAGAAACTATATATATATATAAAAAAAATATAATTATATATGATATTAATTTTTATATTATTTTTAACTAATATTTAAAAAATTTAATTTTTAACTATCTACCTAACTTTTTATTAAGTCACGTGGTCATGGACCAAAACCATTTTTTTAACTTTGATGTTCGTCTTACAAATATAACGTTAAAATATACCATATATTTAACATTGAAGTATTCAAGTAGATATATACTAGAAGTCTAGAAATAATGTATAATCATAATTTTGTTTTATGAATTATGAAAAATACATTATTCATTGAACAAATCATACATTGCTTAACATTTTTAACTCAAAACTATATTTAAAATAATTTATAAGCGCTGAATTATTATCTTAATGATCATAATATAATATCATTATATTACGTTGATCATAAAAAATAATTACGTTTTAGAATACATATGCGTTTGCCGTTTATGCATGATTACCTATTTGGCAGATACAATAAACTATATTATGCCGAATAAAATTATTTATTTATGAATCTTGTTGTATCTTGTACACAAATTGTATTGATAAATTTTCATAGAGTACGCACAATTGTTTACAGTATTTTTATTTTCCAAAATATCCATTAATCATTCTTTAAAAAGTGCAAAATAAAATTGCTCATAATATAACACGCATAGACATTTTACACAGGATATATTTTTTATAATGATTTATATTTATAGGATATGCGATCTACGAGGTGTTGGGCAATTCCGAACGGAGTTTGGTCGCCGAAGAAAAGCTTGCCGATGTCATGTCGAAGTGGGAAAGATACAGGAATGCCAACACTGGAACGGCAAACACGTCCAAGCCAATTCGAAAGCACAGCCACATATTCCTATTCAAAAAACACTTGTTCCTCGACCAGTACATGGATCTGGACGATCCAGTGGAAAAAGAATTGTTGTACCATCAGGTGCTGCATGGCCTCCGGTGCGATCGATTTCCAGTTACCGATAACGAAGCGGTTCGTATTTTGCTATTTTAACGACCATTAAATTAAACAAATATGATTTAAACTTATGATTATGTATTGAAATAATTGTCTCGACTCGACAAACTTTGAACTTGCAAATAATTCACATACATTATTTTGTTAATACATTGAGTCAATAAAGGTTCCTTAAAGATATTTACAAAAACAAAACAACCTTCAAAGATAATGGATTTTTTTAAATAGTGAAAAATTTAAATTTATAAAAATATTGTCTCTAACTGTAAAAATTTAAAAATCAGAATTCGAATTAATACATTATTAGAGAAAAAATTTAAAGTCATCACATATTTTTATAAACCACTCAGTCTGTATTTTATAATAGTTTAGAAACATAGTGGAGATAATAGGTACATCAAAATTAACATCATCAAAATTATTTCAAGCATAATATATTATAATACACTATTTTTTCATACGAGTATAAACAATTGTCCGAAAATTCTTTGAAACTTTAAAAGAATTAAAGGATTATATCCATGTTCAAAGGAGTCTACGAGTCCTTATATTCCCTCCTCTACTTAAGCCAATAAGTCAATAAGTAATAACTCAAAAACTGTTTAACCATAACGTTTAGTGTATTAATGTATTTTTATCTTGGTTTTAGGTTATGTTGACCTCTTTACAAGCTCAAGTAGAATTAGGAGACTGCGAAGATACCGTATTGGAATACCGACAAGTTTCATGTCATTGTCTTCCATCGAGGCTAGTCACTAACATACCCAACGAGGACGTGGCGATGCACCACCAAAGTTTGAGAGGAATGACTTCGGCTGAGGCCAAAAAAGCTTTCTTAAACCTGATCAAAAGCTGGCCACTTCATAGAGCTACCATATTCGATGTTATGGTTAGTGTATTCACCATTGTCTTGTTATAAAGGGTTATGATTTATATTATGCATTGCATTTAATTTTGTTAAAATCTATAACAGTAAAAATTTAATAAGAAATACAACGAAATCACTAAAAATTATATATTAATTATTATTAATTTCTAAAAAAATGCTATTTTAATTGTTCAAAAAACAAACATTTAATGATATATATTTACTGGGTAAGTAGGAAAAGAAATATACACTAAAAAGTATTATAGTATATATTAATAAAAATATTATGTTAGATACGATTTCTGTCAGACTTTTGTATGAAATATGTAAACATGTTAATATAATATTTCATGTTTACAATTAAGTATAAAATATAATGCATTATATGCACTAGGTATACAAAATACAATATTTAGATACGTCATTTTGTTGAATAACTAACTGAATTTGGAACCTTTAAAAAGAACTATTCATACATACATACATTCATGCAATCATATATTAAACTCTAGACCTATTTATGATATGCATTGTAAAAACAAAAATAATTTTACGACTTGATGGTTTGAAGCCTTGTAGGTGTGTACATTTCAAAATATTAACAGACACATTTGGTTTTTAGCAATCGTTCACCTCGAATTGGCCTCGTGTCCTGTGGTTAGCCGTGGATCAAGCCGGTTTACATCTACTGGAACACCGTTCTCGAAATGCGTTGTGTTCGTACGAATATGACAGTATCTTGAGTTACAGTCCGGCCGTAAATTGTCTGATGATTATCACGGGCAGCGACAAAAAGCAAAGCAAGATCATACTGACCACTTCGCAGGTAACGTTTTTTAATATGTAAAATTGCCGGTTACTGTCACACCCCACAAGCCACTACAGCCCTACAGGTATCGGATTCAATTTCCAATTTCATTTAGTACCAATACAAGTGAATTGAATTCTCAAATGACAAATTAATAGTACGAGATGAGATATGGACCAACTATAGTTATCAACATAGAAATACAAATCGTTATTTACATGAATTACATATTTTGCATACCTACAAATATACAATATTTCTGTACTTATTTATGTTACGCCTATATAAAAAAAAAAAAATAGTTGACAAAAACACTTTAGAGGTAAAATATTACATGTTTGAATCAAATTATTCTTTTATCACATTTTCAACGGAAAAATTAAAAAAATATTATTATTTAAGACGTTTATGTTAATTTTACTAAATTACTATATAGAATATTCAAAAAACCGATATTTTAAATTGTTTTGGATTTTATTTTAAAGCTGTAAAAACAATAATGACATTTTGCTTAGTATTCTTAATGAAGACTTTATTTAAAGGCGTGGGCTTTTGTATAGTCCTGGGAAATGGCGTATAAGGGCGGAATCACGATTCCACAAAATATACTTTTTTATTTACACAATTCTGTAAAATTTGTCTCTCAAGATCCCTATACGAAATCGTTCCTGCTCACAATTATTTACGACAATGCCAGTCGCGCCATCGTTTGATATAGATTGCGAGATTGCCATAACAATAATATGATGACAACCGCTTTAGTTTACGATGATTTAATATAATAATAATATATTACTTTCGTCGCGTTACAGGCATTCCAAGTGGCGAACCTCATCCGCGAGTACACGGAAGTGTTACAGTCACCGCAGACGTTCAAGAAGCGCGAAGGCGGCGGTGGCCGCAAAAACGGGATGAACGGTTCGAGCTCGAGGCCGGTGAGCATACTGCACAAACCGGCGCCGGCGATCGAACTTCAGACATGATCCGAAGACCGACGACGGACGTCCGATCGACGACAGCAGAAAAACGACGATTGATCGGACAACAGCAAAACAGCAAAACGCGCGTATATCAAGAGAAGACCTACCTATAACGTATTCCGACTCATCTACCGCCGTTGTTAGACAAACATGATAATTATCGTGCTAAGTATACCTATATCGAGTGTTTTGTAATTATTATGGTAACCATCTGATTGCATTTTATGTACGTGTAATTAAGATATGTATATTTTTTTTTTTATATAATGGAAATTCAACGCGACAAATATGATGATTCGCACGGCGTAAATCGTTTTTTTTTTTTTTTACAAACCCTGTTAGGTATATTTTTACGTTTCGAACTGTCGGGTTTCGTCAAAATCGAAATCATAATAATAATAACGTTATAGTTAAAACCGAAATAACCGGTTATATGACGTATCGTATATTATATATGTATTGTAATATTGTTTTTTCAACATAGTGAATTATTCGATCGAACTAATAGTTAAACTACAGACTTTGTCGAACGATCTATCAGGCGATTGCCGAAAAACCTAAATATCATTTAAATCTCACACAAAATAATGTATATGCCCATACCGACTACAACTGTTGTACACACAGCGAATACGCCACGAATAATGTGATTATTTGCGTGCAACAACTCGGGCGCTCACCGGTGTACCTATATATATATATATATAGGAACTAGTTAATTATTTGTCTACTACTCGTGTATATAGTTTATATTATAATGACAGTATATTGGCATTTATTACTGATATTGTGTGTATTCGTGTACGTTAATATGTATACGAATATGATACACCCATAATAGTGTAATGATTTTTATAAATTCTGTTCTTATTCTCTTTAAATCGATGTACGAAAATTATCGAATAGGTATACAATTTCTCGTTGTTACAGTTTTATAGTTAAATATCTATAAACATATTATATTTCATTAAATTATCTTAATCGGTATATATATATATATATATTTAACATATAGACATATATCCATAGCTAAAATTATTTACTTAAATATTGAATTGTATGTTTTATGTGTATTGTATAATTAATAATATTATAATTCGCAGCGCGGAGCGTGTGGTAACGTCACGATGAAACGATAACATTTTAAAGTATATTCTCTTCGAGCGCCGTGTCCGCGTGACGTGTATTTAAAAGTTCGGCGTAATACCTATAAGCGCGGGCCAAACGTAAAAGTCGACGGATTCCACGAGACATTTCGTAACACATCGCTCCGACTTCCGGTCAACCGCTGTCGTCTCGTTTGGTCGTAAAATCGGATTTCCGGACGCATCGCGTATACATATATAGCTAATTACAATATAATAATATTATTATTGATATTTCATATCTGTGCGGGTGAGATACGGGCGATGCACTGTTTCTGCGACGTCGGATTTAACATATTATATTATTATTATTATTATTTTTTATTCCCCCCACCGATACCTGTACGAGCATGTTTGACTCCACCTGCTACCACTATATTACCGTCGTATAACAATAACGTCATTTATACAATATTTAATTATTACAATACGATTTTTTTAGGACGTAAGCGTGGAACGCATATATATTTATATTATACTATTAATATTGTGTAAGCAAAGTTTTCCATTATTTATTATTATCATCATCTTATTCACCTTTGATATATACTATTATTATATTATATACAATGTAATTTTTATTAAACAAATTTTTGATGTTCAATTGTTACTATAATTTTTTAACGAGCAGATTAACAACAAAACGGAAAGAATGAATACGGAAGAAATATTGTTGTTACGCGTTTTTTTTATTATTATTATTTTTTTTTTTTTTTTGTAAATACCTAATGTGATTTTTATTTTATATTTTTCTCCATTATTATTCCCGTAAATATTATGAAGAAATTCACCAAATACTGTTATGATAATGATGTTGAATAATTTTATATTATAATTAAGAAAGGTGTTATATGTTTGTCTATATATACCTATTACAAAACCAGATGAAGGTGTAGACCAATTTATGTAATTGCGTGTGCTATAATATTATATTATTAAAAGTGCCACCAACATTTTCCTAAAGTATTTATATATATATTATATCTATGCGTCATGTAATATATAATATTAAATTAAAAAATTTCTAGTTTTTATTTGATAATTAGGTACCTTTTCAGTTCCGATCGCAGTCAATTAGATATAGCCATTATAATTTATGTAGCAACCTACCTATTTTGTATGTATATAACTCACATATTTATATATATATGATTAACTAACCACTAATACTACAGACATTTCATTAAATTCAATAAATTTAGCTTAATTAATGAAGAAAAAATTATACGTGCAATAATAAGGCTTTAAAAGATGATTCATCTCCTGGATTAGATGGAATTTCGGTGAAAATGATAAAATTTTCATCGATTAAACCATCATCATACATTTTTAATTTAATTTTAACAAAATCTAATATTCTGGAATGCTTTAAAATTTCAGTAATAATAACACCTCAACACAAAAAGGCGACAAATCCCATATTGAAAATTATAGACCAATCTCGCAAATATCAAATATTGCCAAATCTTTTGAAAATTTATTAAAAAAGAACTAGTTTATTACCTTGAATGTAACCATCTGATATGGTACCCCCAATTTGGCTTTAGAGCATGCGCTAAAAAGTACTGAACGAGCGATCGCCACAGCTGGTATGTCGAACTACATATTTTATAATTCCTTCGAAAAAAAAAATGTGCAACTGTTTCAGATCTAGCAAACATCAACAGTACTGCATAAAACTTATTGTTCATATTTAAAAAAAATAGAAAACAAAAAGTTCGAATTAAGTGAAGAAACAACTTCAATAATGTGTGGTGTATACTGTATACCAGTGGTTCTTAAAGTGGGGCCATTTGGTCTCTCGGGGGGTGGGCGATAGTTTTGAAAGGGGCGTTGAGCTTTTTCAAACGTAATAAAGAAATCGGTTGGACATTTGCAACAAAGGTGATCTACGTTTAGCAAAGAGTTATTTATCTTACTTTATTCAACTAAGATGCACTACATTAACCATTTATTTTAAGAAATCAGGAGCACAAAACCATGGGCCATTATAATTTATAAGTAAAAAATTATGTATTTTTCATATAAATTATAAGTATAAATAACGTATAAAAATTACTCATTAATGATAAAAATACATTTAGTTCAACATAAAACAAAGCTTAAGGATAGAGTAACTATAAATATTACATATAATCATTACAACTTAATATATAAATCTTAAATGTAGATTAATTTCACAGCAAGAAAAAATAAAAAATACCTTTTAATGTAAAGCATTACGAAATAAGATATGTTGATAAGAAAATAGTAAATATTGTAAAAAAAAAAAAAAAAAAATTGCATCAGATAATTGATGATACTTCTCTAATTTCATCAGATGTATTTGAACGGGACCTTCGTTTCTTATTTGGTGGTTGCTCGTCAGACTCATTAGATCTTTTATTATTACCAATGATTTCTTCGTCGCTTTCCTTTACCAAAGAAAAAAACATTACATTTACAGTCATTTATTAATATTACTTAAATTAATTTAAGTCTACTAACATCAGAATTATTTTGTTTGCTAAGCATGTCTTGAACTTTCTGTACATTTAGTCTGAAGTCACGGGTGGCAGTGAGTTTGATACTGTTCACCAAATGTTGATCCTAATCATCAAACACAGATTAACAACTCATATATTATAATATAATATAATCATAAAAAATAAACACCAGCAAATAAAATAAAAAAAGAACAGTAAAATAACCTTGCATTTTTTTCCCAATTTAGTAATTAGATTCACGAATAGTTCTAATTCAGTGACTACTCTTGGAATGTAAGATGCTTGGCGACGTGTTTGATTTTTCAATTGAACAGACTTCTTCTCTTTATCCGTCAATGGTCTATCGTACTGAAATATAATGCATAATTTATTATGAGCATTGTTAGTGAAATATTAATAAATTAACCATTACAAGTATTATACCTCTATGAACATGATAAACTTAGAAACATTTGGTGACAGTTGATCATTGACAACTTCTGACAATTTGCTCAATCTAAAAAAAAAGTAAATATAACATTATTACATACTGTCAAATATATGCAAAAAGAAGAGTTTACTCAACAAAGCTTGCTTGTACACAGGCTCGTTCACAGTGGAACGGGCCAGAAAATGTTTAATAACCACGTTGATGGTTTTATAGACTTGATATAATAAATTGAAAACAGACTCTGTACATTGACCTAATGGGATAACTGTTCTCGTAAATGAAGTTGCAGACAATACCACTAAAACAATACGATGACAGATGGCTTTTTCTCGAGATTTCAGTCGGTCTTGACAAATATTCTTTATTTTTTTCTGTGATGCATTCAGTTCAGCCTTAATTCGAGATAAGCACTGCATGACACAGTTCAATTCATTGCACAAGCTTTGACATAATACAGGACACATAACTGCTCTGTTCCAAGTAGTTATTAATCTCAATGGTCTCATTTGTGATTGACTCGTTTTATTAGACTATTGAAATATAATAAAGCAATTCATTAATAATAGATATACTACAATCAACTTTATATCAAACTTGTATTAATAATAATAAACCGTTTGTTTAAATTAAATTAAAAATTAAGTTACTATGAAAAATTATTAGCTAAACGAAAATAGATCTACATTTTTTGGTATTTGCCCCAATTTCTAAAGTAATAATAGCTAAGTAAAAATAGTGAAAGTAATAATAGCAAAATCTAAAGCAAATTTAATTTATATTAGATAAATTAAAAAAGTGAAATACATTGGTGATAATATAGGTTGAAATATGTGCTCATAGTTTTTAAGAAATAGTTCACTAGGAATATTTAGGTTAAATACTAATGAAAATAATGTTATAAGACTCAAAATTATAATTAACTGTATATACTACATAGCTATACACAATTTGGAGAACACACAAAAAAAAAGTATAATAATTGTGTGTAAAATATTACTTGATGATTATGACTCAAAAGATAATAGATATTTTTTTAAGGACATAGTCAATAACTTAGCATTTTTAGCTTTAAATGATTTAACATGTATCATTAAATTAATTGCTATAATATTATATTTTAACTAATTAAATATACAATTTTTTTTAAACATAATCTAAACATTAAAATTAGTAATTGTAATACAAATCATAATAATATTAACCTATTTTGATATTAAATGTAAATAATTATATGTATTTTTAAATGTACATTACTTTTATTTTTACTTTGTTATTATTGCATTCCCCCCTCTTTTTTCTTAGCTATTATTACTTTTATTATTTTAGCCTAGACCCACATTTTTAATTTCTTATATTAAATACTGCTTAATGAAATGGTTTTTATTTTCTTTAAACAGTTACTTACTTTATTTATTCGACCAAATGAATGGCACAAATTTTTAATTGTAGTAGCTAACATTATAGGATCGTCTTGGTTTGCTGAATGCATCTCTAGCATGAGAGTCAAGAATTGTTTAGAGTTGTTTGAATTTGAAAATGAATATTTTTCGGCTACCATAGATAGCCAGGTTAATATCTATAAGAAAGGAACATTTAATTATTCATTTTCTAAAATAAATATTAATCAAGATTACATTTTTAATTTTAGAACCCTGATTATTTTTGATGCCATGACATACTACAGACACACATCCAATTAGATGAGCTTCAATTTTATCATATGCTTCTTTGTCATCATTATCTTCCTGTTCGTTACTAATGTCATCGATTTGATTCATTTGTAATATTTGATCCAAATATAATCTCATATTACGCAGCACATTGAATATTTCTCCTGATTCATCATTCGAATCATCTTTGTCTAATAATTCATAAATTATTTTAAAAACATATTAACTAAATATTATAAATATTTACTTAATATACTTACTGGAGTCAGAAAAAAATTTATTCAAGTTTTTGTAATGTGAATTGACAAGTTTTATTATTTGTAAATAACAATCCAATCCCAATTCAAGGACTGTTTGACTGAATTTAATTTTTTCACAAACATCAAATAGAAAATAGTCGTAAAGCAATCTATCAACATTAGTTGGATAAATAATTGATACATGCATAAATAATATGAGAGTTAAAATTCTTACTTTGTTAATTTACAAATATTTTCATATAAATTACGAGGTTTTATATCACGCGAAAGCAAATTCTTCACTTCCGTCAAATATGTTTGTACCAGTTTTAATACAAATTCCCATAGTCTCACATTTTGTTTTAACAGTATAACATTAAGTTCAGATGCCCAGCTAACATTTTTACTAAAAACATCAAATTTTAAATTATTTCTAACTTTAGAAAAAATTGTTATTGATAAAATATAAAATAAGTCTTACGCGAGTAATGAAAGAAACTTATACAGTACATCGAAATCTAAATGAATTGCTGGTTCAACAAATTTAGTGATTGTTCCAGTTGTTTCACCTTTATTTTTTTTATTTCCTTTATCCTTCTTTTTATTAGTTTTATCTAATGCCTAAAACAGTAAAATATGGTAAATATTCCTTAAAATAGGAAAATTAATATTACCATAACGGCTTCCAAAATATGATTATATTTAGAAAATAACTTTTGAAGTTTTTTACAACATTCTTTGTCTTGGTCAGAACTATGCCACGAATTAACTATATAGACCATAAACGCTTGATAAACACAAAGTATTTGTTTGGTGACATCCATGTATTCTGTGGTATCAGAAATAATATCCAGTAGACAATCACTTTCGTTCTAAAAGAATTAAATAAAAGGAATCAAATTTTATTCATACTAAATAAACATAGATCTTACTTACCACTTTTATTTCGTCTGTATTGCATTCACTGTAGAAATTTACCAGTTGACAGAGTAATTGTTTTAATTCATCAATTTTAGTGTACTCTTTGTTGTCATTGAACTGTATACTTGTAACCAGTACATGTTGAGCCAGTAAAATCAACTCATCTAATGGCTCCTACAAATAATGTATAACCATAAAATTTAAGAATATAAACAAATTATGATTAACTCACATGCACAATAGGTTTATTATCTTTTCCTATGACTATGGACTTGTCAAATTTTAATGATTTTTTGTTTTCTGCAACTACAAGTCTGTTACACCATGAACTCATGTGGTCTAATAGCAAACTATTGACACATATACATAATTCATTATTATGTGAAGTCACTCTGATCAATCCTCTATAAAGTGATTGTTTGATTTCTGATTTTTGGTAAAAACATGTTTTAAGTGAGTCCAAAATTTCCAAACAAATTGTTTTATTGTTTTCTGAAGTATCTTCAGAATCAACAGCAGAATGAATATCCACAGAATCTCGATCAAGAACCATCTAAAGTCAATAACATTCTTCAAAAATTAGACTATTGTGCTAATAGTAAAATAATAATTAGCATTGTGTTATCCCAGATATTTATTTTTAGTTTGTAATTAGTCTGATTACACATTTTTGTTTATGTGAAAAGTAAAACAATTAAAATAATAAATAATTATGCAACTACATATTACCTGAGTAAATAATCCAGGCCAAGAATCCTGGCTGTTTGTATTCTGACTTAATGTTGTAAAACTGTCCAATTGAACACTACATAATATTTCAATAAATCCCAAAACTGCACAATGCCTTAATTGATAATCTCTATAAACAATTTATAATATACACATTTAATTATTGTAATGGAATGTTATTAAAATTTAGAACTTTAATATTCTTTATTAAAATATCAATTTGTATTAACATACTAATGGAACAGACTACCATTTATTACTTATTTAAGTAAGCTATTATGTATATAATATATAATATTTTAATAAGTAATTGTTAAAAAAATTATTCAAAATTAAGTTATTTTGGACTGCTTTAAGTCATAAATATACAAAAAAATTAGACTAATATTTATGGTTAGGTTAAAACGCAAATTATATATTAAATAAATAATAATTACATAGTATACTTTTTAAAATAACATACTTTGATATGAGTTCTTTTCGTAAAATCATGATGATATTATCACGTAAATATGTTGATGTCTTTAGTACGGGCATGACTGCACAAGTTACTTTATCAGTCATGCCAACTGGTATTTCTTTAAATAACTTCAATATTTCAGTATTATTTTCAATAACTGTTAATTTTTGGTTCTTACAAAGTTTATGTAAACACTCTAAGACATAAAATATAAACTTAATTACCAACTTCAAAATACTTAGAATGTGTATAGTAGAAAATATACTTCAAAGTACCTAAATATTGATTACATTCAGGGTTAGATGTAATAAAATTGGTCAATTTTCGTAAAACACTACCGGTGATAAATGATCGCTTGTGAACCAATGATACTATGATGAACAAACCAAGCTGATGAACTGTGTCTATAATCTCGGCATTTTCTACAGTAAAATAATGCAGTAATATTAAAACTGTTTGTATAGAATACAAAAAAACTAATAAAAATTATTTAATTAAAGACTTACTCTTAAATACAGATGAAGTGGTACCAAGAAATGATAATCCCAAATTAACAAGACCTTTAAATATTTTTTCATAACTTGATATTCTAAATAAACAAATAGTAATTATTAAATTATAATTATAAAGAAAATAATTAGTGTAATTAAAAACATACTCGCTCTTTATAAATATTTGAAATTGTGTGTAAACATCATATATATCCGTGTAATTGAGTTTTAACCAATATGAACGTTGAGTATTTTCTACTTCTACCAATGACTGAATTACAAGCTTTTTTATCAAATCAATAACCTAAAAACAACAAATGTACAAATTTAATACAATTTTTAATAAATGAGTGAACAAAGAAGTAATCTTCTCACATTGGCTTCAAAAGGCGCACAGCAAGACATAGTTAGTAAAAATGCCAACATGAATGGACCGAAAACCATGTTAGGAGCACCAATACTATTTTTTATATACTTAGTAATATCATTAACAAATGAAGAATGTACTTTAGCAAAGTCTTCCAAGAGAAATAATACTGTACTTTCAGCTTCTAAAAATTCTTTTTTCTCATCACCCTCTAAAAGTCCAATATAATATTAAATATAAATATTTAGAACTTGATACAAATTTATTAACAATATATACAGACAGTTGATAATAAAACACCATACCTATTTCAAATCCAAAGTTTTCGTCATTACTTTGGTCTAAATGATACTTATCATCAAAATATTTTTGAAGTGTACAAAATAGAGTTAAAAAATCTCCACTTGAACAAAAATGTAATATTTGTTGTAGAATAGGTGGAATTTCTTGAGGTTTCATTTGACCAAAATATGAGCATAATGTTTTGATAACTAGTTCATGTTCTTTTTCAGTTAATAAAGTACTTCTATAATTAAATTAATAAAACAATTTCAATATATGTGGTATAATTGTGTGTACAATTTAACCAAAGAAAAAAAATACCTAAACATTAATGCAAGTGCTACTGAGATGTTGGGCTGTACTTTATAACGACAAATGTCAGTAATGATCATTTCTTTGTAATCAGCTCCTGCCATTTCAAAATCTTCAGTTCTAATAAGTTTGATATCCGATACTATTTTTAAAATATGAGGGAACAATTCTTTCCAGCTGAAATTAAAATATCATATCTTAAAATGTGTTAAAAAAAATAAAAAATAGTAATATCAGTATTATTACCTCTGAACACAGTTCTCGTTTGATTCTTCAATGTCTTTTTTACACATGTTTATAAATTTGATAAGTTGCTTGGTCGATAGTTTATTTAATTCTAATGATAATCGACTAATCAAACATACTTTCATTTTTTCTGGAATTTCGGCATTATTGATTGCATTTAATACATATTCATAAACCTGTAAAAAAATATTGTTATATGTTAAAAATACCAACTAATGTCTTGTATCAATTTATAAATATAAAATAATAGTGGTTTGATCTACTGGCTTTAGGTAGCATATATCTCATTACTATCAATAAAATCTAATGTTTAAGTATTTAAGAATTTTAAGATATTATTCTGAGTACATTAAAGTAAGAAATACATATAATGGTACGTCAGTACATACTTTTTCAACGGTTTCTTGGGAATCCGGTTTCACAGAAAGTCCAACTAATATATACTCCAACACTTTGGGCCCATCTACGCGATCAATTTTTTCATCTATTAATGAATATATCTGTAAAATATACATAAATATAAAAATAATGTTTGATGGTATTATACAAAATTAAATAAATAGAAGGTGATAAAATAGTAGTGTTCTAGCTTTTATATTGTTTTTATTTAATTTCAGCATATTCAAATTAAGATAAATTATTTTTAATAGAGGTTTTCAATGAATACCTAAATCTAATTGATATCATACTTATACATTATCACTTATCATATTATTACAATAATATTAAATGAAAATGCACATTTTACTATTAACAAAATGGTTAAAATAGTGGTCTTGACTACGTTCATGATGACGACAATAAACAATGAGTAAGAACACACAGTGTGCTGGCAGTTTTAGGATAGAAAAAAAATAACTATAAAGTTTACAAGGTCTATCTACAGTTTAAAATAAATTAATTTCAATAAATATGTATACAATCATTGAATTTTTAAATACATAACTATCTAAATGTGCCAATACGATATTATAATATTAAATTATTAACACAATATTTTAATAACTTAAAAAATTATAATTTATAATAAATTTGGATTATAAAATTACTAAGCTTCAATAACCAGATTTTTCAGTCAAATTGTATTAATTTTAGGATTAATGCTACTATCGTCTTAATCTTCTAGTAAGTAATTAAATGAACAAATATTTATCGATTGTAAATCACGGATGTAATATTTTATCAACGGTTGAGTTATTTTGCACATTACACTGTTCTCTAGCCATATTATGTGTATTGTGATAAAACAAAAAATAAATAACTATACTTACAGTGTCCAAGTCTAGCTCTTGAGTAACGAACGTCTGAAACTGTTCAAAATCTTCGCTACTGTTCAGCCTATTGTTGGCGAGTTCCACTAGGCTTTTGATTTTGTCGCCGCTCATCTTTTACACTATCTGGAGAAGACGGAGTGCGTAACGAATATGAGTCGAGCCACGACGGTAAGTTTTGAGTTAGTGGAATCGAGAAGACGTGATTGTCGTGATTTAAGACTTTTTGACTACACCGAAAAAACGTTACGACACGATCGGTCGCTGTGGTTCGTCGCGCCTGCACCTGGCGGTAAAAAAAACACTCATGCGTACTAATGTTTACAAATAGTAAGCAGTATTATTACGGTGAATATTAAATTCACAAAGAGAAAACTATAGATGTTTTATTGATGTCTTATTATATTACTAGCATGAATCGGAGGGAAAATTCGGTTGATAAAAAATTACGTTATCAAAGATTAACCGTGTGCGTTATCAATGACGGAGTTATCACTCGGTCAAACCACGCCGGGTTGGCCTGATACGCGTCTAAAACCGCGGCAACCGATGAACCATTTTAAAATCGATAATTCAAAACGAAAATGATTTATTTAGGTCTTACAATATGATAGCGCGGGCGAGATGGAATAATACAGTAATCGAATAACAATCATCTATTATAAAGTTTTGTTTAATTATGCTAGTAAATTATTAAAAATATCACTGTTATTCGACAATACATTAGGTAGGTACATCAAAATGTCTGGTTTTTGTGTCATTTAGAAATAAAGAACACGAGAACTTTGTAGATAATCGATACTCGATAGACATCAGTTTTACTCGTATGTGCTGTGGCCACGATTAATGAAGTACAATGTTACAGATTGCACATCGGGATATGATACAAGGACGAAGGAGACGAATAAATTCCTATTTTTGCAATAGATTTCTATCGACATGTAGGGACCTATATTATAGCATATCTATTTTTTCTTAACAATGTTGTCACGTAATATCACAGAATAATATTCTGTGGTAATATGTTGTTTAACTTATCACCGAATTTTTACTATACATTGAACCAGATGGATCAAGTTGTATGATCTCTTTAAATAATGATGTCTCCAGGAACGATTTGTGCTATGGAACATATTATAAGCATCACGCGACCCCCCCCCCCCATCAAAAAAAGTTTATAAAAATGTATTAGATTTTTGTAATAAATTATAATTCTTTATTATGCATAATATAGCTAGCATACATTTTATCGTAAATTTATGAAAAATGAAATATTCAGAACTGATATGATTAAATTAGATATTTACTAAAAAATAACAATATAATGTATTTTAACCATGTGCATTAATTTTTTATATAATGTAAAAATAAAATGGAGTGCAAAACGTGAGTACCGCTCTGCAGTACGTTACATATCGAGTAGGTCACTGTAGTCTGTAATACAATATGTGTTAAATTAAAATTAAATGATGTATCATTGTATAGGTAACCTCTTCTTGTCTATAAAAAATGCACATTTTATAAATTTTTTACTATAAAAGAATTTTCAAATATTCATAGTTTTGATGAATTTTTTATTTTTTTCAATATCTCAACATCAAATGCTTATAAAAATAAAAATTGTCTATATAACAATTTTAAATATTTTTATAATATATTTAAAAAGAATAATTTTTATTAGACTTCTATAAAAAAAAAAAAATGGAACATTTAAAATCGTTATAAATAACACAAAAAAAAGAAACAATATTTTTAAAATGATCATTTAAATATTTTTATTATATGCGATTATTGGTTTTCGAGTTACATCTTAAAAGATAAAATCGATTTTATCAAAAACTGATTTTGCTTTAAAATTTTTGTTTTCCCTTAATTATTTGTTTGTGTTTCTCAATTTTTCTAAGAAATACTAGTAACTTTGTCTGTATAATATACAGACAAAAAAAATACACTCAATACATTCATCGCTTCGCTTAGAATCTAAAAATAGGTAACTACCTAATACGCTCTATATTACTGTCCACAAAATCAGTTCGATTGAAACGCCGACATTTACATTTTCCACCCCTCTCATAATTATGCATAAATACATAATATACTCTACAGTGTTAGCACTATGAACATTGAACACGCGATATGTAATATTACTCCAGTCTATGAATAATATTAAGGTAATGTCGTATAAAATATATATAGTCAATAAAAGTAGTTTTGTCAAAATTAAAAGCATTTATAGTTTGAACTTTAAAGTATGTATGTACACGTACAGCCGTACAGGCGATGCAGACATATCATCACTACATAGGGCACCTACCTATCTATAATGGCGATCACTACAACTATATACAGTTTACATGAAACAAAAACTACGTGCAAGGAAAATCTAAGTACCTACTTACCTAAATCTGTTTTAAATAATATCATTATTTATTATCATGTTATTGTATCGATATTTTATTTTTTGGTGGTTATTGACAAAATTTATTTTAGTTTGTAGTACGAGTTCTTACAATGATTAAAAACGCTAATATAATAATTTTAAAAATACATAATACGAAACATTAAATGTAGACAAATTAGGGTAATTATAGTGAATTTGTTGAAAATAAATAAAATGTCAATATTTATCAACATGTATCGCTATAATTTAGTAGGCTTCTATAGCTACTTTCTTGCATTCACTTTATTATATACATATTACATATATAAGTATACGTATATAATTAATTCATATTATAATATCTACTCATAAATTAATTAATACAATAAACATTCATGAAAATAGAAAAACTTACGTTAGCAATATTAGCTATATATTGCATTGGTGCAACATACTAGTCTCGGGATTCCTTCAGCTTTTAATTTTTATATACCAACCTATTACATTTGTGGTTTCTCCACTACCATCTCATCAAACCATATTATTATCGTCGCGACAATCAATCGTCAACACTATGCAGTATGATGTATACGATGTTGTAATTACAATTTTACGAGTCTCATTTTACACGATTAATCAATTATCATCGCTCATCCGGACATCACATAAATATATGTGTTTTATAACACCCACCATCCGGCGACTGTCGGTTTTTATGTTACTATTTTATAGAATGGGTAGGTTCGTAATAATTATTATTTAAAATCCTTGCGTACACGAGCTGTATTACGCCATAACAATAAAACTGTGTAAAAAATGTAAAATTAAACACAGGATGAAGAAAGGGCAAGTCATGGGGCAGATAGGGACAAAAATAGATGGATTTTTCTCAAGAAATATAATAGGAGTGGAGATGTTTAAATAAGTACACTCAATCCATCAGATAATGCCATTTAGTTCATTTAGTTTATGAAGCAGTGGAGTGTAGTTTACCGTGTATTATATATTGTATAACATGTTAAACATGCTATTTGAAATGTAATGTTTTGTAAAAACAAAATTGAAAAATTCTTACAAATATTATGTGGTATTTAAACATTATGTTTTTATCATATTATTAATATATAAATATATAATAATAAATATTTATAACTTTACTTCTATAATATCAAAACTTGATTTTCTTTTTTTTTGTTAATCGCAGGTACTTAGTAGCTTATCTACTACGTATTATTATGAATGAGTGGGTACATGCCAATTTTTTATATTGGTTGTTATCATCTATCAGTTTTATTATTATTTGTAAATTAGTTATTACACTCGATCAATCGATTAGTTGGACTATAGTACAGCTAGTTAGACTTCTAGACTTTTAGAGCTAATTCCTATAATAATAATTATAATAATCATTCGTCGTCAAAACAATTGTTCCCAAGTACTGCAGTATGTTTTTCTGCATTATAGTAATATTAATTTATAAATATAATATATTTCCTTGAAAAAAGTATAACAAAATGTCATGAAGGTCAAAGGATCCACCCTCCTCCTGTAAATACGCAACTGACTCAAAAAATATGTTTATCTTCTATAATATTGTATAGGTTGTCTGTTTGTCACTTGCCACTCATTAGATAAAAACCATTATTGTTATAATATATTAATTTTTGATTAAGTAAAGATTTTTATTAATTCAATATAAAACTGTAAAAATCGTACTGTTTTGACAAGTTTTTTTCTTTTATGTAGGTACATATAATAATATGAAGATAATGGGATTAAAATAGAATTATCCTCAAAAAACGTCCAAAATAGCTTCGAAGTTTGTCGGGACAAGGGAATAATGCTCGAAAGAATGACAATCCTATTTTAAACGGAATGTATATAGTTACCCTATTATAGACCATACAGTTAACGCGGTTATAGGTACACGTGACTGTGATTTATAGTACCTACTACACTATAATATTATAATTTAATATTCTTACTTTATGCTGACTTTCAATATGTTTAGTAAAAAACTTAAAAAAAATATATAATTATATTTTTAAATTAAATATAGCTTAAGTTTTTTTTTTAAATTTATTACTAAGTTCTACATTAATTGAGAACTCTAAAGTATTAAAATTAGATATGCAATATCCTTTTTTACAGACGTTTCAAGTTCCACAAATTTGAATATTTAGATAAAAAATAATGACTAGTTAATTCAAAAAAAAATATTTTTAGAGACTTAACTTTTCACAACTTTAGTGCTATATATAATATACATTATTATTACTATGAGCAATTTAGTTTTAGAAAAAACATAGGTATTTTAGGCAGTTTAGCACACATTAAATAAAAATAAATAATACCAATAGAAAATATATCTCTATTATCTTCCATGTAAGGAAATTGCCAAAAATAAATATATAATATTAATTATTATTAACTTAATAGTTATAAAACGCGTTTAAAAAAGTTTTGTATATTTTATTTTTGTCTTCTACATATTTCATTTTTAAATATTTCAAATTACAGATATTAAATTTCAAGATGCAAGGAGGTGAGCCACAGGGGCAAGCCCCAGGGATGATTGCATGGGCCGAAGTGGGTAGTCTTAAACTCTTGACCACCCAAGGGATTTGTAAACGAAGTGAGCAGGGGGCAGATTCCTTATTAGTAATATACAATAAAATAATAGTTTTTAGAAGCATAAGCTTGCAGATGATCATCTGGTTCCGAATTGTTTTAATCTATCGTACAATTTAAACTTAACGACTTTATTACAGTAACACATTCATTGATGAAATACATTCAACAATTAATATTTAACTAAGTAATTTTTTCGATTTTTATTACTTAATGCTGTTTGATAATTATTATTTATTTAAAATTATGATATATTAACTATATTAATAATATTAGTGTTATCAAACTCTAGTGTTTTTTTTTTTGCTAATAAAGGGCGAAAAAGTAAATACTCAATACTGAAAGGCATTATACAAATATTATAAACATTTATGTATCATTTGACTCAAATAAGCATAGTGAAAATAGAGACATAATTTTATAATAAATAATAATAAAATAATTTATGAGTTGACATAAAATAATAATTATAACAATATTCTATAATACTCTATATAACTTACACTCTCGTCTGAGGTCTAAACATTGATCATTTTTTATTTGGAGCAGAGAGGAGGATATTTGTAATTACATGGCCTTCTGTTCTGTATATTCATTGTACAATGACACAATAATAATAGTATATAACGTTATACGAAATAATTTGTTTTTTTTTTTCATTTCGTTTTTTACTATCTGTTCATCCCTTCCGACAACATGACCTCTTTTCAACTGCAGTAGATACCTATACACATACTATGTAGGACTATTTATACCAAAGAGGGTCATGATTTGTATTGTATACGTCATCGTCGTGGTACAAGTAATTGTAACCTATACATTTATTCGCGTAAATATATAATATATACGTGTATAAAAGAGAAGTTAGTTACGATGAATGCGGAACAAACGAAGACGAAACAATAATAATGACAACGGTGACGTCCCTCTGGTTGATTGTCTCTAAACGTAGAGGTATACCTAGTCCACTAGTATATAGTTCCTGTTAGAACTATTTATTTATGGGCGTCGGAATCGGCCTTGGTGATATGGTACTCGATGAGGGTTTGTTTTTCCGGGCTTTCCGTTGTTTAGTCCACGTATTTTATACATGTTTATATACAATACTGATATATTTCAGTTTGTGTGTGTCGAGCAAGACGACATCATCAATATTGAATAGACGTGAGGCGAGTCGAAATGAAACAATATAAACTAAACGACGTACAACTAAAGTAAAAAAGTCGCTGTTACATACATAAACGTGTCACCGTCTGTGTAATGACCTTTTAATATTGGCAATTTTGATTTATTATAAATTCTTCTGTGACGTACGTTGATTTTCACATTGGATATGAAGTGGTGAGTAAATATGTAGTAAAATGTAAAAAGAACCGTAGATCATGTTTGATAAAATATTTATTAAACTAGGTAAATTCGAGATATTAGCTAACGATAAAACTGGGAATATAAATTAAGCATTTAAATGACGATGTGTTATGTCACCGTGTGACGTGCGGGATAATGGTTTATAATTTTATATATTATTATATTATTATAACTTATAAGTCATAAAATTAAGTTTAAAATTACTTTTGAATGGACTTGACAGAAAGGCGGGCGGTGACAATGTTATTGCGTGGAATAACGACCCGTTCAACAGTTTAAGACGTAAGTAACGTAATGTATTTTGTTAACGATCGAGAGTTTATTCGGAACTCGTATTTATACAATTATACAGTGTCATCTTGCTACACGGCAAAGGAAGAGTTGATGATCAAAGGAAACTGAATAGGTGCATAGATGTTGTACGATATCTTTTAGCTCCTTTGTTGTTTCAACTTATTCTTGTCGTTGAAGCAAATGCGATGATTCTAGAAATTGCAGGAACCGAAGTAGTATTAAACGAAAGTAACAGTTCAATAATTTATATTTGAAATATTTGGAAATTTTAAGATCATCCAACTAATGTGATATGATAATTATAAATTATAATTATTGATTGAATCTATAATATAATACCACTTGGTGGTGTTGATAGTGAACGAAAAACAAGCACCCACTATATTGCTTATCAGTTATCACTATGGATAATTATCTATATTAATTAATAATTAACTAATAAGAGTATTGAAAATAAAACAAGTGTAATTTTATGTTTTTTGATACATTTCCTAAAAATCTTAATTGAAAATTGTGACTATGTTTTTTGTTGATATTTTTTAATAATTGGAATAAGAACAATTTTTGGTGAACTTTAAATTGAATTTTCAAGCATTTTTCACAAAAACAAACATATTTCCATCATACATAATTTTAAATAAAAATAAGAAAATCAAAAATTTAAAATGTCTAATAAATAACACACCGCATTGAAAATTAAGTCACATCTAGTCAATGCTATTATAAATATTTGGTGAACTTTAAGTCTAGATTAATTTATTTCTGATTTATATAACAAAAAATAATATTAATTTTTTATTTGAAATTGGTTTTACGTAAAAATTCTTATTTACTATAATTTTTTTTCAGATTAATGTTAAAAGTGTTTAGAATTTTTTTATTTTTGAAACTCATATGTACTGATTAGGTAGATCCAATTATATATGTATGGGAAAAACGTATATTATTATTATTCATTGCGTATAAGCTAAAACTATATATATCTCTTCTAATCTAAGTCTATGCCTTACCTTTTGAAATAGCTATGTGTCAATATATTTTGGATTCTGAGCGAAAATAATTTAACAATTTAATAGGGTTTATGTCTATATATTTACGTTTAATAGTAGACAAACTCATAGATACTCAACTTCAATATATTTTCTATTAGAAAAGTGTATCCAGTTGGCACCGAGAGAAGTCAAAAGTGAAAATGTTCAGAATTTTTTTAAATAATCAGTAACAAAATGGTAAGTGTTGAGTGTACATCGTTATTAAGTAAGTAACTTAATGAGTGTATTTAATTTGAATTTATTGATAAATCATTACATACAAAAAACGGTCCTTAGCAAAGGCGTTTTGTGATTCTAAATAATCACTAAGTATATTTTATAGTATTTCTATTTAAGTGATTTATTTTTCAGCTTTAAGGTAGCAGATTGATTTAATTTTGGCCAAAAAAATATTTATTAAAATTATTTATATTTAATTATTATAATAGTATAAACCTATATATATTATATATTACTATTAACTTTTAAATCAATATTAGGCAATATAGGTACCGTAGAATAGTGTATATTGATTTGTAGTGAAAATATGTTAAAAAAAAATACTTTTGATAGGATATCGAATTATGTAAGGTTACATAAAGTCTTTTCAAAGATATTTATTTCTGGTTTGTGATGAAAGACTCACACTGTATATTATAAAATACAAGTACACCAAGTGCGTGAGGTCGAAGACTATTGACGGCGGCGGCTGTGGTAACCGGGGTTGATAGAAGAAGATGATGGGTGGGATGTGGCTACGGATATCGCTGTGAGTCCGAGATAGGAGCGTTAGTGGTGGCAGCGCTTTGTCGCGGGTTTGAAAAAGAGGATTACGACGCGTGTACGATATAATAATAATAATAATAATAATGCATCGGAGAAAAGACGACGACTGCGGCGTGTGTACGTCCGCGATACGTGTGGCGATACGCCTACATGCCGACGCCGTTTTTTCGCCCACCGTTTTTCTATACGATATCTCGAACCTCGTTCAACGTATATAATAATAATATATAAGAAACCTTTCAAGAATCGCCAACACCACTACTACTGTTGATGATCGCACACGATACTCTGTACCTTATATCTAAGATTTATATGCTAGAGAGAGAGAAAGAGAGATTAGAGAGCATACAAATTACATGATAATAATGTTTCACATAAATAATAATAAGTGTATGTCAAAATATTAAAATTTAAATGTGGCTCTCTCAGTAGATAGATTGTGTATGATATATTTGTATTACACACTTACGGTTAATTTGGATATACATGAGATTAAAGCTGCAGAAGTCATTAGATTTAGTGTGGTATGTCAATCATTTATATTTATTAGAGTTGAACTTTTAGTTTTATAAATATATAGTATAAATGGATGTTTCCGTGAAATTTGTGGCCGGTTAAGAATGAAAGATATTATAAGACTCAAACTTTGTGCAATTCGTTGTTTAATACTTGGTATAATGATGTACAAAACTTAAAAAAAAGTATCTTATAATTTATATCCAAATAATGAAACACAAAATTCAGACATTTACTGCAGCCCGTGAGCCATGATGGTGAATTTATTGTTGAGAATTGAGATAAAACCCTTAAACAACCGAACGGTAATCAAACAAAACAAAATGCGATGATAGTTGCACAAATATAATATTATGTGGTGTTGAGTACAATGTTAAATAGGTGGTTTTGACCAATTATAAAATACAGGTGTAAAATGTATTCAATTATACTAGCTATTTTATTTTCTATAACTAATGAACAAAATAATAAATTAATAACCTTGTATTAATACAATAATAATCGTTTTTTGCACACCAAAAAATCCTTGTGTGGATCCCTCTTTATTACGCGTATTTCGCGTAATTTATTATAAATCCAAAGTGTAGCCAAAATTTCAAGTTTTTAACTATTCTATAGTTTAGGCTTTACGTAGAATCTCTGTCAGTCAAGACAAAGCCGCTTATATACATATATTATAATATATACAACACAGATTTATAATATTATTACCATAATCTTAATTTAAATAGGAAATATAGTTTATCAGTAAATTTTAACCATTATAATATGAAACCTTATGTTTTGTATTTTTATAGTATATAATATATATAATTAGGTAGTCTTCATTCTGTTCGAATCTGCCTAACTACTGGAAAGTAAATAAAATATATAATATCATCTTATAATTTCCTTAAATTTTATCCGGGTACGCATTCCCAAACTACTGTCAATACATTAAAAAATGACTCGGATGTCAAATACTAACCATAATGCCGTATATTATAACTCATAATATAATATGACTTAAATATATTATAATAAATAGGTTTAAAATTATCTTTTTGATTTATTTATGATAAAATTAAGTAGAAAAAACATATTTTTAAATCGTTTACGATAATTTATTTTTACAATTTGTTTTCATTGCGTACGTTTTTTGTGAGATAACTATTATATTCTCAAAAATGTACAGATGAAAAGTATATGGATAGATAATCTGATAATTGGTTCTATATTTGTATGAAAACAATAAATACTATTATGCTAGATTGATTTCAATTAACCAATGAACCAATAAGCCTAACCATACCCTTTGTATTGTTGTGACAATATAGTGACGATTATAAAATAAGTTGTTTTTTATACAAAATTTGTCAGTTTTGAGCGAAAACTGAGAATAATACACCATCAAATAAATAAAATTAAATAAAATAATTTCTTAAGAAGTATCCAAGTCTGTACGTCAATAGCAAAAAATTTATTATGATTTCACACGGCGTTTAAGATAGGCATTTTCAATACATCTCTGTATCGTGTATTTTACAATAGCATTACGATAATAATAAAATAAAATAAAATAATAATCGTATTAAATAGAAAACATTTGATTTATAAAAAAAAAAAAATGTTTAGATCGACATATTGAAATCATTAGTAGTCATATACCATTAAAAACGATATAATATAATATTCATGCATTACAATATTATTATGATGTACTTACCTAAAGTATATTTGTATGTTATTTAAAATTTTTAGAATCAATTTTTTTCATTGTTTGAAATTTATACTTAACATTAGTCATTTTTAATGGTTAACTGTTAAAAATATTATGAAATAAGCGACACGTTAATGTAACGTTTTAATATACTTTTAAATAATAATTCATCCACCTACCAAAATACATTTTTGGCATATTAAGTCACTTGGATCAGTTCAATGATAATTTATAATATAATATATACGAGGGTGGACGTTAACGAATTTATATTAAAACTAATAACTGAAAACGTGCATCTACACAAATTAAACATTACTTATATTTCATATCGAACTTAAATATGTACTTGCATAATGTGTTAATTTCAAGTTAATTTTGTATTAAGTATCCTAAATTAAGTTAAATATTTTTAAAATTCGTGTCCATGATAAACCAATACAATATTTCCTCTAATAAGTCCTTTTTCTCAAATATTGAAAAATTAAAATTTTAATTGTTCATCTATTAATATTATATATATTTTTTTATGACCAGAATCTCTAATAAATTACATAATATTTACAATTAGATTAAAAAGTAAAAGTAGAAAACAGCTGAAGAAGGATAGTATGGATAGATGGGTTGGGAACAGAAGGGATGACGATTGCGATCGTGCCCACTTGTGAATATTCCCACGGATGTACCCGTCAATTATGTATATGAGTAAGAAAAAAACTAGGAAAAGAAATATCGCCACCGTTATTGTTATTGCACGGCCGGTGCCCAGTGGCCCGTGAAATTGGCTCGTCGCGCGCGCGTGCTACCTCCTCGCCCCACTCAACCAGTATAATGTCATTACGGTGCACACTCTGTGTAGATTTCCAATATGTCCTGTGGTATTCACCAGAGTGTTGGCATCTAACATCCATGTATTGTCACTGTACCATGGCTCAGCTTAAACTTTCATCCAGGTGTGAGACAATCCCAGAGATCTCTTACAAATTATAAGATACTTGTACTACTTGTAGGATAAATAAGTATTACTTAACTAAAATTAACTTAAATTTATAAAATAAATTTGATTTTCTGGTGATACTACAGCTAGTGTTTACCAGATTAATATAATATTAATCGTTTTATATTATTTGTAACCTGCATATTATAATCAATATTATTTTATTGTGCACGATAACAAAAAAATAAATTATATTTTATAAATAAAATTTTACTTGAATAACGAATGACTATAGTTATACTATGGTTCTAGGTTGTGGACAATAATTAATAAAGCCCATCCCAAAAAATCACAAAAAAATGAAACCCTCGGAGTTAGTTTAAACACAATATTACATTTTAACCTTATACTTGCTTGTCAATAAGTATTTACGTATATTCTAAGGCATTGAGTTATAAGTTACCTATCACACATTTTGTTTAATTTAACTTATCTCTTTTTAGCATAATTTTCCTGTGTTATCATGGATAACCTTTTAGCAGCTGCATTTATTTGTCCTGTTTTTAGAAGATGGCCCTGTTCTAATTTAATTATTTATATAATTAAACATCTGTAAGTACACAAAAAAAATATAAAAGAGTATTTGTACAGTTTTATATTAAATCAATTGTATAAACTAAAATTTTCGTTGTAGATCGAGTGCTGACGAACAATATTATCAGAAATAAACATGGCCTTATGAACCGTTTTCTACTATACTTACAGTGTAACCGTGTAATTATTATGAAGTTACAAAATCGTCACTTTTTCTAGCAAAGTAGCAATACTCTTTGTCAAACAGGAGCATGAGCTATTACCTCCAAAATATCTATATCTAAAATATAATGATTCCTAAAAAAAAAATATTTACAGTTATTTTATTTGAAGTTTAGCCAAAATTGTTCGTCCCATCTTTTTTATAATATATAAATATAATCAATCTTATATATTTGACCATATAGCATAAGTGACTGTGAACAGACAGGTTTATTTCTATGTAAATTCTTGTGTAAAATGCATTTATCTACGCCATGCGACGAGTTCCGATCTCGAATAAAGTACGATCGGCGAGACCGGTAATGATTGAATTCAGTTAATATTTGTCACGTACCTGATTGTATATGTACTCTGATTCTCAACACACATATCTTGGTTTAAAAGTCGGATATCCTATACGGACATACGTGTTTTCTAATAATAATATTTAAATAAACGGATGTTATACTCTGAATGGCGGTCTTCGACTTTGAAAATACTGATTTAAATATTTCTTGTGTTGATACAAATATTTTGTGTTATTTAAAGTTATATATAATTTACAAAACAATTATATCTTAAACAGTCAAACATAATATCGTATATTTAATATTTACGTCTATTAATTTCGATTTTAATTTAAGTTCAATTACCAACACTGCATTCAATCTTTCCATATCCTCGAATATTTCCCTACAATTTTTCATGCAATTTATCTGTTTCATAACAATTTTCAAGTTGAGCTTTCTTATGTCCGTCGCTCATTTTATAAGCAAACCACATTGCAAAAAATATAAAATGATATATAAATATCATATGGGATTTCCATATTATTTATTCATCATATTATTCGTAGTTGTAGTCTAGTTCAATAGGTACCCATAGAAAAAAAAGTCATGAAACGCATGTTGGTACTCAGTGATATTCTACTGCACTAGCTATTATAAGTCAACCTGCTTTGTGCCATTTGTTCGTTGCCATTTTATAGTGAGGTGTTATACGCGATACATAATCTTATACGACACCATATTTTGTATTATATATGTATATAACGTATATGAACGATAAAATTATAGTATCATTGATAATAATATTGTACTTACTTATTATACGTTTTTGATGATTTACACGTGCTGTGATATCGTAAAAATTATTTGAGTTACGGTATTAAAATATACTATTGCTGTACAAAATATTTACTCTTCAAGTTAACAAGGATCTAAAGTATTAGACTTTTTACCGTTGATTTTAAAAATAAAATTATTGGCATTGTCAACAATTTTGGTTATTGCGTAGGTAGTCATATTAGCGACATGTAAGTAAAAATAATTGGTCAAATAAAATTCCAGTTAAAATGTACGAGTATATAATATTATACATTTGGTATAAAATATTTATGTACTCAAAAATTATATTAATAATTGAGGAAAATTTAATATCATAAATATTTGGTATTTTGTGAACATCCATTGACTGCCAGTTGTACGAATGGATTAATGACATCAATAACGAGCTATTTTCGTTTAATTATTTTATTGAGATACATGAATTAGTGAGTAGAAAAAAGTTTTTCATTTTCAATATATTACTTGATCAATTATTTTTATCTATCAATTCACATAATATATATAATATATACATTTTGAGGCTCCTATTCACTATAAAGACCAAACATATAATAACAAAAATATAAACAAAGTAGTAGTGTATGATCTCAATCAATTTATTTTTTCGTTTTATAATAAACACGTAAAACACAAAACAAGTATAGTACGTATAAGTATATTACCTAGCTATATAATAGCTATATAATTTTGTAAATATTTAATACCTACACGACGGAAAACAATACGCACGAGCGTCAACAATCCACGCGAACAATAATATTAGGCATAACATTTCGAGGACACGTCACAAATCAGTTAATCATTATATAATATTATTATTATGTACACATGACGTGGTTTTAAATATTAACAATATAGAAATAAAAGTAATAATAATAATAATAATATTTGCAAATTGCCCAAGTATATTACGTAATATATTATATTATATTATATAGACTTGTGGCGCAAAACTTCAAGTGCCTAATGTAAATAAAATGTAATCATACAATGATAGTTATTTAAATAAAAGCCCTACAATATAAATATTTTATGACGACAACGGCCGAAATAGAAAAAAAAATACATTTACGGCGAAACAGCAATAATATTATGTCACATAATATATAATACGCTCTAGTCGTCAGTAACCGCTTATTGAACTCAGTTTCGGACCAGAGTAGTCCATTAACCGACCAAGGCAATAACATGAATGGTCCAAGAATAAAAAGATATAAATATTATGCATTATAAATCGTAATTAAACAATTACATTTATCTATACAGTTATAAAATATTGTATTTAATATGTAAAATTTGTCATCCACGAAGTAAAAAAGATTGTTTTTTTTCAAAAATGTTAGTTCGAAAACATAACATTTTTGAAAATATATACATAGATTATTTAAATAAGTAAATAATTTGAAATTAAGTAAAAAAAAGTACTATGAAAAACGAATCCCTTCTTGTTTATGACGAATTCATGAAATAATATTAATCTTCAAAATTATATGCGATAAAATCGATTAAATGGTCTAAATAATGTGGTATTTTGTCCTTAAAAATATATAATGTCCCATAATTAACCAGTGTAGTGATTTCAATAGACGATTTTTTTTCCTATGTACTTGTAAATTGGGATCAGCTGTGAGTCCAACAAACGGCGACTGCTGTATTATATTTCTATATTTTATAGTTACAATATACATAAATTATCATCGTCCGGAATAAAACAACAGACACATGAGAAACATAATATGACGTATTTATCGCGTTCAACGATGACAACAAACTATTATAATTTATTTATTTATTAATAATAAGTATAATAACACACAAGATATATTTTTATGTAATAATATCATGATTCATAATAATAATAACCAATATATAAACACGTAGTACGCTGCGTATACGCGATTTTTTTATTATTTGGTCGATGTAGTTATATAACGATATACAAAATAATCGTGTACATAACAGGCTATTATAATAATAATATGATAACCATAGAAATATACCTATTATAAGCTATCTAAGAATTTTTTGGACTTGGTCTTTTGACGAACTAATAAGCGTTTCAAATATGTCTTCAGTCGTCATAAAAAAAAAAAAAAAAAAATGATAAGGAAAAGGAAAAGATATCTATTACGTATAAAGCGTATAATATATAGTATAGCTTTTATACAAGTTTACATACCTAGTAGACAATTATATAATATAATATGTGTACAATTAACCGACGAAGACGTTAGATCTTGACTACAGTTCAGACGAGCTTCTATAGGCACTATAGATAATGTTTTATTTTTATTTTTTTATAATATTTATACTATCGAAATCAATCGAATTTATTTTGTCTTTTTATGCGCGCGTAACATATTTTGGATAATATGAATATTATACGAAGCGGACACAGATAGATCGTATGTAATATAACAATACGATGATATTATTATTTTCGAGTCGAAAATAACGGTTCATCATCGTTGGTTAAAATATTTGGAAACAGACGGAGACTATAACAATATTCTTCTACACTAAACATGGTTAGGGTTTATGTACGATCGAACGCGGCAATCGCGCCAATAGAATATATTGGAATAAAAACTTAATAATGACGTATAATGTCGTAGCTAATATTTATAATATAATGTGTATATATATATATATATAGGTACGATTACGCGTTTGGTGATATTGTAATAGGTGCGGTTGGCGACTTGCCTGACGGGCCGAAACCGCGACCACGGTATATCCGCGGTACGTACCGGTCGTTCACCGGCAAACCAGACTCTCGTTGTCGGCCGCGCACTGACCGTCTGGTGGCGACATGAACACTTTGCCGTTGCCGCACACGCACAGCTGGTACACGCTGGGCAACTTGTCCTCGGCACCTCTTTTTTTCGTGCTGCCGATGGAATTCTGCTGTGCAGTCGACTTGCCGCCGTCCCCGTCTGCAGACATCGCCGCGGCCGCCGCTGCCATATTGGCTGAAGACGTAGTCTTCACCGTCTTCAGTCCCTTGAGAAACACCTTGGCTGCGTCGATTTGTATCTATAACATGATTAATGCAATGCAATGTTATAATGTAATCATTAATTGTTGCTGGCAGTGATGAATTAATCAAATGCGGGGGAACGCGAAAAAATCTCCGATGTATGCCAAATTCACCGCGGTTTTGTGGTTTTGACATCCCGGAATATGGAAAAATAAGCTATAATATGGTAATTAATATCTTATATGTAGGGTTGGAACTTCTAGGAATACTTAAAATAATTAAAAATGACAGTATTTGTCAATCATTATTTTTTTGATAATACAGACTAGTCACATAGGTACTCGTGTGTGTTTAACTATATATAATTTCTTATATAAGTATAACTCTATATTATTGTATATTTTATACATACATGCAATAATATAGAATAATAATAATAATAATAATAATACTCGTAATAATATGGATAATGGATATAGAATCGTTTGTTGTACAAAACGGTTTTTACGTTATAATAATATATTATTGTTTATAAATGTGTTTCAATGTGATAGTAACATTTCATTTAAAACCTTATATATGGATTCGTGATGTATGCAAAAATGTAATTTGTTGAATTATGTTTATATATAAATAGTTATTAAAACCTACATGGTTCCGTATAATTCCGGATTCACGTTGAAACCGTTGACATTCCCTAGAAATTCCCCAGGAATTAGTCTGTACGCTAAATGCATAATCTGTCTCGAACAATAAACGCTCAAAAGGACGTTTAACATGCTTGTATTTTCTTCTTCTTAGAAATGTAGAAAATATGTGTTAAACAGAACTAATTTTGTCTTGTTAGCTTTAATTATTAGAGTGAATTTACCTTTTATTAAATTTGATGGTAAGGACATTATCTGTGTTTTTACGTTATGTTTTTTTATGATTTTATAATTTGTAATTAATTTATGAGTATATTGAAATTCTAATATTTTAAATATTCATAACTCAGGTAAAAATTTAAGTATCGTCAAAATTATATTCTCAAAACACACATAATATTCTTATAATAGTCAATAATAGGTCTATTCATTATTCATTCTAACTTTACAGTTAACATTACAATAATGGCTATATTGAAAATATTTTTTATACTATACGTTTGTAAAGGCGGGTAGCGAATATTATTTATTAGGTAAATAATTAGCATTTACATCCAATAATTGTTATTTATCTTTAGTATTGTGGCAAAAAAAAAATTAATCTGTGTAATTAATGGACACATCACAAGATTAACCCTAGTATAAAATTATAATAATAGTATAATATTGTTGACAACGTTCCAATGGATTAGTGTTAATATAAAAACTTGTGTTTGGAATAGGTAAGTTAATAAAATCAATTGACCCATGAATGTAATTTTTATCAAAATAAAACCAATATGATTACTGTAGGTATATTTTTTTGCCTTTTTTCAAAGTGTATTTAATAAAGACAGTTTAACTTAAGTATAAGGAAACTTTCCTTTACTCCATAAATCATAATAAGTCCTAAGGAAAATTAGAAAAATAAAATTGGAAATACTTCATAACATTTCATATTATTTTGAAATGAATTTCTATTTTTTAATTCAACCAAAATCAAATTCATGATTTAGCAAGTCGCCGAGAAAAATATAATCTTACGATAAACAATAATGTTTTTCGATTATTATGTCTTCTAGATATTTAAGTAAAGTATATATATATATTATTACCTATTATTAAATTATGATATTTTCAATAAGTTTATTTAATAATTAAAATTAGGTAGTAATCTCTTGTAGAGATATTTTATATACTAGAAAGATAATAAATTGTTGTATAAGAATTCTAACGAGGTAAAAAAAAAAATAAATACACACCGCTCCGGCTATTGACTGCAGCTTGACGTCCATCAGACACGATACGGTTATGTCACCGGCCCTGGACTCGATAGTCACTCCTTGGGGACCGCTCAGCTCGAGTCTCCGGGACGCTGACTCTAACCTAAATATATATTATAATAATATATTTTACGAAGAAATAACATATTACACCGACACAAGAATTATTATAATAATTTACTAGCGAAACGAACATTGATGAACAGTACCTACAGTATTATAATAATACATCATAACTAAAATATGACGAAATTCAGTAGTCAGTAGGTATAGCCATATATTTTTATATGAACAATTTTCACTGAATAATATTAAGATAAATTAAAATTTTAACTCAAAATATGTAATTTACACTTGTATTATAGTTATTACACTTTTACTAGTTTGTTAAAAATAAGTAAATTATCATCGGATCTAGATGATATATTTTTTTGGTTATTTCTCAGTGTTTGATTTGTTTGTTTTAACAGAAGTTTTAAACAATATGGCAAATAAATAGAAACATATTATTAGACAAGTTATTATTGAAATGAAATATTATATTATTTAAACAAGATTATTTTGTTGTGTTAGCTATTTAGGATTGATATCTAAGTATTTGATATATTTTTTTAATACATCGATTTTAATTTTAATATGGTAATAATAATTGTTTGTATGTAGATTAGGTATTTCAGTTGATAATAAAATAAAAAAATATATAAAAAATTTACACTTAGTTTGATGTAAAACTGTTGCGTTCACATGATACATTCTATATACGTATGGATTTTTTTGATAAATTTTCTCACCTTAAGTCGTGCCGAGGGTCGGCACGGACCACTGGTGTTTGGACACTGCCTTGAAACACAGCGCCACCAGAACCTGTAAGAAGAAGAACTTATTATGGTTGTAGAAACATAATATAAGTATACTGCACCACTGCAGGATGATTTTCACTTTCAAAAATTTGGTTGCTATTTTAAAAATTTACAATTGCTTGAAGAATTCATGAAGAATTTCAACTATGTATTATTTTATTTTTCACCCATTTCTAAGTATAAAATAAATAATAAATATTGTTTATTACTAAATTTAACAATATTTTTTTACTATTTTAATATTATTTGAAGGTTATTGAAAAATATTACACAATATTCATTTTAAAAATGTCTATTTAAAATAATAATTTTATTTTAATGTTTCTAAACATTTTAGGCCGCAAATTTTTAGAGCTAGAATTTAGGATTGTTGTAGTATTTATTATCCCTAGTCTATGAACATAAGTAAACCAAATTATTGATAAAAATGTAATTCAATGGTTTTGATTGTTATTTTAATTATTATTATTAAGTAAATATTTTAATATTGAAAAAAGTTTATTAAACATTTAAAAATGTAATTATTCATGTTTGGATTTTTTACAAGCTTTTAATGTATAAATTAAACAGCTTTTTAGTAAGTTAAATTGAGAACATTAGATTTGGTATTAACGATAGTGTGACAATCAATAAAATAATTTCAACGTTATTCCAACTTTATAAATGGTAGGTAGGTGGTTATATACATTTTTAAAATAATATCGTTGGAGACTTGAGCCCTCAGAACATTTAACCGATTTACACCATTACAATGTGCTTTATAGTTTCTGTGTAACGTTCTGTTCTGCTAAATTATCCACAAAATATATTTTTATTATTACGACCATACACAGCAAATTTACGCTAAGTTAATAATAATATTTTCTACGTTACCCGTTACTCGAAGTTCTTGAGCGCCGACTATCACCTTACTTCGATCGGCTGAAAACAGTGTTTCGCCACGTGTATCAGTCACCCTGAAAACGTTCGCTTGTGCGCACTCCAAACCATCTTTAGCTATACAGGTGATCAAAATAAATCATCACTTTTATTTATTACTATAATATACATTTGTGAAAATACTAAATAGCGCTCTGGAGGATGCCATATTCACATGCGTTGTCAACGTCTTACATGCATACAACTTAATAAATTAAAATGCAGTAGAATCCATTATATTATGTTGTTTGTTTCAATATTAGAACGGGTTGACCAATTATTAAAGTTAAAGGTTAGAATATTATCAGTGATTAAGTTTTTTTCTCGATATTTCAGTATTTTTTTAACTAGATAAGAACATTTATTTTTAAATTTGTAATATTTTACATACTTGGATCATAAATGGATCATCTTGTTTAAAAATTAAAACATCGAAACAAATTCAACGCTTTATCACTAATAATGTTCTAATCTTTAACCTTTAGGTCGATTCATTCTAATACTGAAGGATTCTATTTAGTTCTTCTGAACGCAAATTTGCGATATTGAATGTATTTAAGGTGGAGACAGCACATGCAGATGTAGCGTTCTATCAATAACCGAATAACCGGGGACCAATATTATATTTTATAACTCAGTGCCCTTGAAGCTAAAATATTGGAAAAGTGTTCTAAGTTAAATATATAGTAACCATTAGTTATTGAGCACGACTAATATCATTTTAACTTAATTAAGACTTTTATTGATATATTATGTAGACATTTGTAATTATCGTGTGAAATTAAAATATTGACTTACTTCACCTAACCTAAACTGATTGTATCGAATATAACATCAGATGAATGGAATAAAAATAAATCAAATGTCTCTTTAAATAATAATAAGAATATATGAATAATATTTTTGGTTAGTACCAAAATATGGTTTAATAAAAAATCTCAGCTAGCGTGCGAATGCCAATAATTTCTTACATCACAGGACTGATTTATACACAGCGCGTAGGTAAGTTATATAATACGGTATGGATGTATATTGTATACTGTATAATACTCACTCAATTTGAGACTGTTCACCAGACGTCCCTGCGAATTTCGAGCAGTCAACGTGATGTTAGCAGTGGATTCGATGAGAAGAGGACGTCCGGCCCGTGAGCGTATCGCCGACGCCACCAGCCGGTTGGTGACCAATGTCCGGCCGGATAGCCGGAGGCCACCATGTGTGATCTTCATAGATCCTATGCCCTCCTGTATCGTAAAATACGTGAGTTAGTATAAATAATATTTTCTTGTACATTAAAACAGTGCATATTTAGATGATGGGAGGGGGGAGGGAGATTGCTAATTTCGGGGTAAGTATTAAAAATTGTTATATGTTTTGAAAAAAAGATTTTAATGCCAACTTTACACCTCTGTATTAACTATTAACCGCGTATTAAATAAAATAATAAATTAAATTGATAAATGAATGTCTTCTACTTATTTTTAATATTTTATAAATAAATGTGTGTCTACTTATAAATTATAGTTATTAAATTACATATTAATTTTAGATATGTATTCATCGTTTATCAAAACATAATACTTGTACCTATAGTAATAATAGGTTTTTGATTATAAATAAAAATATATCTATATTCAGTGTATACATATTCGTAAAGAATAAAATATAAACAATACTCATATTAAACAAATATTAAATAATTCTTAATACTAAAATTCAGTTGTGATTTTTGTCTGCCAAATATGTCTAATCATATAATATGCTAAAATTAAAAGCCGAAATTGTCATTTAATGGAAAACGGTCGACAGACAAGCTGTTTCTTTTGAATACATTTGAATTTTTACGTTTTCAGAACCTGTTTGAAGTGTTTGTAACATTCATGGTCTTATAATTTATAATTTATAATGACAAGTATCTACTGACGACTGACGAGTGATGAGTATTGTTGCGCATCAATATTTATTTATTTATTTAACTTTAATTTCATATAATGAAATACTGCCCCCCACTGAGAAGACTCGTGTGGGAGCCTAGGAGTTCCTATATTAACATGTTTTGAAAATAATATAACATAATAACATAATAATACAATAAGCAAAGAATAATTGAGACAAAAAAACATGAGAGTGCACATAAATTAACTAACATTAACATATTTATAATATATAGTATAACAATTTATTATTTATCATATAATATCATTTACATCTAATAACCATAAAAAAATTCTTTTTTTAAATGCTTTAAGAGGAAGATTTAAGATGTCATTAGGTATTATGATATAGATTATAGAAGGTATAGATTATATGGTTTCTAAACAGAATAGGTACAGATTATTAAACAGGGAATTTCGTACTTTTAATACTATAGTTGCCTTTGAGCTGCTCGTTATTTCGATTTTGACGGTGTACGGATATGTAGGAATAAAAAATACTGATTTATAAAAAGTTTTTAGCACCAAAATTAAAAAAAAAAATTTTAATCGACAAAAATTGTAGAATGCTCTAAAAAACGAAAAATATTTTTAAATCTAAAAATTGTTCTCGACGAACGCCTGTACGATCTTCTATTCTTTTTCGTGTCCCATTAGTTTCAAGCAACACAACAACAATAACAATATGAAGTTTAAAGATATCAAAATTACATGTTTATAGTTATAATATTATACGTGTCATCGACAACGACGGCACCGCAACCACCACCACCTCACGCGTTACGTGGCCGGTTTATCTATAAAATATATTATGTTATCGTCTATGCAAGTAGCTAAGTATATTATGTTATTATAATGGAAATAATAACAACAATGATAACAGCACGTATCATAAATCACGCGTACGTTTTTAATGCAAGTGACCCTCTTGCCGCCACGATATATTTCACGCGTTCTCGTTAAAATATTCGCCATCGCCAAGTTCCGAAATATGATTACACGAATCCCTTTCGTTTGACGACATTCGCGACGACCATTCAGTCCTCCGTGACAATTACGGTCACGCGTTTCTAACGTGCAAGTAGGTATATATTATATAATATATATATGTATCATTGTGGAGTGATTGAATTGCACGAATTCACATGTTTCTCTTCAATTAATTCAATACATATTATTGAGTAAAATTTACTAAATCAGTAAAATGTTGTTTTCGGTTTAACACATTCAGAAAAGACTGCTCAATGGCTTAATAATTTGAGTATACGCGAAAATTGGTCTCGGTGGAGTTGGAAGGCTCGAATTGCCATTCCACTAAATAGAGAAGAGAACCTGGTAGCGCCACTAAAAAAAAAATGAAAAATTACCAAACTCTAAATGCGTACTAAAATAAAATATACTGGGTTGGTAATTTTTAGTTTTAAAACAAAAAATCTTTCATTTCATGTTTATTAAATACATGATTGTTTCCCTAATTTTTATGTATACACACGTTTCACGATAAATTGTTGTGGATCATGTTTCGAAAATATTATAATTCATATTATTTGTAATTTATTAATATTCACTACGCGGTGATGATTTATCTTACACGAAATTATACGGAGAAAACGTATATAATAATACGGTATCATACAATATATATATATACGTTACACGTGAAATCGTGAAACATATTATGCAGGGAAATTACTTGTCAAAGTTTACACTAACTCGAAAAGTTCGGCTCGTAACGGCCTGTTGGTGCGCTTGTTAACTATACGTACGGTATAGGTTTAAGATTAATTTCAAAAATTCAGCGCGGCAAAGACAAAATAAATATTTCAGTCCATACGAGCAATATTTCGTATTAACATTTTATACACGAACCGAAGCCGCCGTACTGCTGGAGAACAGGTGTTAATACGCTTTAGTCTCTGTATTGTACTCCTATTATGATTTAATGGATTTATATATATATTACAAGGAGCGCGAATAAAATAACCGAAGCTTTTAAAAAATGGGTTTTCCGACGTGTTCAACTGTCGCGGCAACTCTTTCTGTAATACATACGCATTATATTATAGCTGGTAGCTAAGTGCATATAATAATTATGTCGAATACGAAACATTTAGTGGAACGGGATAAACGATTTCCTCGACTCGCCGAACAAAAAATATTTTAATATTTTATTTGAATTGCAACAATATAATTATTATTATCGTCGTGTTGAAAATTATAAATTTATGTTTTCACATCGTGTCGGCACGCCTCTATAGTACGCGTGACCTATAACCTAGGAAACAAATTACATTTTGCGAGACATAATATTATAATCCCCGACGACAATTTTTTTTTTTACATCATGCTGTTTTGAAATCTGATTTTTTCAAATTATTACCGTATGTAATATAATATTATTTAAACATTTTTTTATACTTGTACTGACCAAGTATAAATAAATAAAAAAGTATTCATCTAGAGTTTATGTTATTAGAAATTTAAAATGGTGTGACCACAATAATTTGGCTTTGAGGCAAATGAGGCAATGAGTAAAGTATTGAGTAAGTATTTGAGTTACTTTGTTGCTCTTTAAAAGAAACTTATCCATTACTATATAATAGATAATACTGTTCTATTTCTGTTCAATGATTTGGTATACCGTGTTCATATTTAACCAGTAAATATAATAATAATATAATGTTGCGAACCTTGAACATTTGACAACAGTGTTTGAATGCCGAGGACAATATATTACTATTATGTGGTAGCTGTCGCCGGAAGACACCTCTCAGCTGTCTACCAACGACAGTAATTTACACACGTCCGTTTCATAATACGACGTGTTCATTTCAATAACAATTATTCAACAATAATTGTGTAAAAGAACCTAACGGGTGAATTAACTCTTAGTCACACACGCAATATTAATTATAATATTATCTTAGGTACATTATTATTTGTATTTAATTGACTAGAATTATAGTGCACCAAAAGTGTGAACCTAAATATACATAACGATAAATAGTTTTTTTTCAAAGTACACTTATTATTACAAAAATATTAACGTTATTGAAATTTTTTTTATGTAAGCACCAACTAACGAATGTTTTTGATAAAATTATAATTTTTACTATTTATTAACGTTATACATTTTACCATTACAATTTTGGAAGTTACCTTTTTTGCCACTAACTCTGTTCACCTAAACATAAAATATATGCAAATCATATAAATTACTCATAAAAAATTATTTTTTCATAAGTTGAAATATTTTACAACATATTGCACATATTATTAATTAAAAACTTAAAAAAATATAATCTTATTTTAAAAATGAAGTTAAATGACATCTTTAATGTAGAATACAACAAAAATATTTTTTTATATAATAAACGTTCTTCAATGATATAAGTACCAACATTTTTCCAACCGAAATCAGTTGAACAATGACAGGTTTTTAATTGCTATTTGAAAAAAAATCATTGGCCTTACTATAGCTAGTTATAACAGATAAGTATCAAGCAAAACAATAAACAATTATGTAAATTTTTAAATGTTAAATTTATTTTTCATCTCACAAATACTACTTTAAGTATCATTATTTTCTATAAACGCTAATTTCAATAACAATTTGACTTTCATTTCCGAAGACAAGTTATTTGCAAGTCGTTGTTGACATCAAAAGCGTTTTCTAATATATAAAAATACGGATAAACAATACTACGTAATGCTTTTAATTGTCAACTCAAAACACAGTTGTAGGTATAATACTTACAAGTTACAATAAGACTAGTTCAGGAAATATTTATTCAAAATATTTTTATTTATAATTCTTTATAAAAGTTTTTTTAATTTTATTAAAAGTTTATATTATGTTATACGTTTTTAAAACTTTCAAGTGCGTGGTTTTACATATTTTGTGGTTTTTCAATCCATAGTTGGTATATTTTGTCATGAATAAACACATCTATTAAAAAACTAAAAAAATAAACCATGACATACAACGTTTCACCAATGTTTTTGGAACTTGGTAAGTTCCATAGAAACGTTTCACTGCTCGTTAGGAATACTATTTTTTTATAACTGGAACAGTATTGTATGCAGATTTTAACGCATCTATTTGTGAAGAATACGTTACGTACAGCAATTGCAACACAATTTTCTTAGTGCATTTAATTCATAGCATTGCAGCATGTCACATGATATAATTTACTATTTATCGAGGATATAATATTATATTCGAATATTTCGGCTCAAAGACGCGTTTTGTCAACAAATCAAGAAGGGTTGAAAATATTCCATGGCATTATACGGAATAGGCGTAATGTGGGTAATCAAAAAACGTAAGGATACCGCTGCGATCATTATACCAACGTTATACACACTTTGTTTTACGATTACGGTACCGCACCGGCGTTCATTTTTAATTTAAAATAAATATATATATATAAACGGGTACATTCAAATTTATTACATAGCATAGGTACTTATAATTTACCACTATTTCGGTCGATTGTACGACGGTTTTAGTTGTCAGCATTGCGCTGCTGTCTAAATTTTAAATGGATAAGTTAGCTTTTGGGCAAGAAATGGTTTAATCTGTTTAAAGATGAATTTTAAAGTTGTAGTGCATAATTAATATTATACAAATACCATCTCATCATACGTCACTTTTATAATTTATTACATACATTTTAAACGTTTGGAGTAAGAAATATTTATAAAATCAACGGTATTAATTTCAAGTAGGACACATAGTGAAAAAAATAAAATAAATAATGGAGAGTGTATCTTAAATTTTCTGAAAATAAAAATTGCATACGCACCAAAATAATTAATGGTCATCAACAATACACAATTAAATATATGAAACTATCTAATATATATATATATATAGGTATTTAACTATGTGAGTACTACTATTAAATTGTTGTAATATTTGAGTACTTAGCACCACTAAGCCAGATTCATGATGACTATATGTCTAAATGTATGATATTGTGGAAATTGTAATATTTTCAGATAATGGATTTAAATGAAATAACTATACGTAATTTTAAGTTTATGCACAATATATGCAATATGATTTTCCACGTATAAAAGCTACAATTACATGTATCTAATTTGGCAAGAAATGTCATAATATAAATATTAATCAATTATTATTAGTTTAAAATATATTGTAAAATAATAAAATAAGAAAGCATGTTCAGACGTGAAAGTTTGAATAAAACGTACTGTATGAAAAACCTCAATTACTTACGAAAAACTGTACTTAATATATTTTCGCATAAGCATATAAAGAAGGTAATATAAAATAAACTTTGATAGGACTCAACAAACTGTAAGGGTGACTAAACTGTTTTAGAGTAGTTTAGTGGGATACACTTAGTGTAAGATGCTAACACACAGTTTTGAGTAAGTATAGTACTACAGAGTGCAGTGTAAAGTTAATAATAATTTTGCCTTAGTAATGCGACTATATCAAGTATTATGAAAATTCGTTGTTATCATTTTTATTTGTATATATTTATTGAATGATTGCATTAAATATATGAAATCTATGATTGAAAAAAGAAAATTTTTCAAATATTATTCAAGAATATTTTAAATTTTACATTTCAGACATAAACTTACAGTATAATCCAATATAAATATGGTTTAGGAATAGTGTTACACAAATGTTAGATAAAAAATATTGTCAATTCAATTATTTAAAATAAACATAATTTAATTTTGAACAAATATTTAAGTTTATTAGTCTTATTTTTAAGTGAAGTAGAATTTTTTTTTTTTTTATCATTATGATAATAATTATATCCTATGTAATTTCTAAATAGTATATAAATATTTATAGGTACCTTCTATTGTATAATCTACAATAACTTACAAAATAGTCGAATATATTCAAATTCTTTTTAAAATTAGGTTTCGCTTCATGCTCTACAGTCTACATAATTGTTAAAAAATTTTATTTTATTTTTGTATAATAATATTAATAATATGAATTGGGCAAAGTTCTCACGGTAATGTACTCGTATATATAAATACGAAGTGTAAAATGGGAACAAAAATTATAAAATAAATTATATTTTTCGATATGTAAGCGTATGCAAAGGAATAAAATGGATTAAAAATGACTTGAGTAAATTGAGATTAATCTACACTAGAAACGTTAAGTTTTAAATTAATGGTAAGTGGTATAACTAATCAATTTATTATTTATACATTTGACTAGAACATTGTTAAGTTAGTAAATAGATAAAAATGTTGACTTAACTTAGTTAAAAAGAAGTTAATTCATTTTTTATATTACACAATTTGTTATAAATAAGTCAAATAGTTGGGGGGGCATAGGTAGTAGGGGAGGAGGAATACAATTACAAGAGTGACCGAGTGAAGAGTTCTCTCTATGAAGGAACTTCTACATGATTTTAGTAATTATAATTTAAGAGAAGTGAAGAGAATCCGGATAACGGTAAGTTTTATTAAAAAAAATTAAAAAAATATCTAATCAAAAGCGCATGCTATAGATTTTAGGTGATTATACATTTGCGTAATTCAATCGTAATTTAATCGAAATACATTCGTGCTTTTAAAATCAATAGTAAGAAACAATTAATTGACTAGTTTGAACTACAGTAAAGTTGATATACGCGTATATTATGTACGATAAATTTACTTGTAAAGATCGTTAGAAAATTTACCGAATGGTTCGGTTAATAATTTTGAAAAAATTAGTTTTTAAAATATTATAGTCATCTCAGTCGATTTTCATACAAGGTGATTTTTTAAGCATGCTCACCCCATTGTTGTGCTTAAATTATGCATATATTCAAAAATTTTAATTTTTACACAGTTTCAAGTTGTTAAAAAACAACGTTTTTATTAAAAAAAATGATATTTTATCCTTAATTTATTTTTAAGTTTTTTATTTTTTTGAATGAAAACATAGAGTTTTAATTTTATATTCCAAAGCAGAGAAATTTTCCGAGTATTTCGATATATAAAAATCGAATTTAGGGCGAGTATAGTTTATGAGTTATAAGACGTATCTAAAGTTTAGATGTGTGGAGTAGTGTGGTACGGGGTTACCCCGCAAAATGTTTATATTCCCGTCATAAAGTCATGAGATATATATTTTATAATTACCGACGTGAACTGCGTGACTCGGATGAACCAGAGCGTGAGCGTGAGGTTGACGACGACGACGGCCAGCAGGCAAGCGAGAAACACGTACAGAGCGTGTGTCTTCCACTTGGACGGGGACTTGGGCCTCTTGCCGGCCGATAAATGTCTGTCGACTTGTGCAGCGCGACGGACGTTCGGGTCGTGCGCGGACACCGCGGCGCCGGACTTCTGCTGAAAAGCGTTCGTCTGCTGTAGGTGCTGGTGGTGTTGCTGTTGCTGGTTGTGAGGTAGTAGAAACTGTTGCTGTTGCTGCGGCGTTGGCGTGTCCGCGACCGCCGACGAATCGTACTCGACGATGTCCGCGGACGACGTGGGCCACTGTCTGTGACCGCCGCCGACTGCCGTGGCGTTCCCGTCGCCGTCGTTACCGTTACCGTAGTCGTAGTCGTCCATCACGGTTGCCGTGCCGGTCCTCCTGTGTCCCAAAAACCATGAAATCGTTTAGTAAAGAATCAACAAAAAAAAAAATATTATATCGGAAGCTGCGTCACAGTAGTGATATAGGCATGGACGATTATTGGGTTTGCTTAGGTTATAGTTAGTTACAATAGTACGCCACGAGAAAACTATGATATTCAAGACAACAGGACGTTAACAAGTTAACAAGTTCAAGATTAGTTACAAAGGTATACAACGATTTTTTTTAAATCTTACTTCTAAGTAAATATCGAGGTAAAATTGTTTCTATGATACGTAATTATAAAACTTAACAAAAAAATAATAATAATCGTACCTGAATATTATTTATAATGTCAGGTATTATATAAATTTGATACTAAAATATAGACTGTCGCGTCGAAGTCACTATTCTCGGTTTCTGGATTTCAATCGGTATTAATAAAGCGTAAATATATAGAACTGTATATATGAATTTCCACGGGAAATCACAGTCTATGCTAAGAGATTTAAATTCAAATACAAAAACACTACCAGATAACTCTATTCGACACAGCAATATATATTGGGGCTGTAAACCAGATTTTGACCAAATCGATTTTGAAATTAAAAAATGAGTAATGCTACAGCAGACGCGGAGACTTGAATATTTGACCAAGTATTTAATCTAAATATTTCTTCTAGACATGGTATAAATTTAAAAATATTTTAATATTTTTTGTAGTACATGCCTTCTGGTTATGGAATAAATGGTAATTTGAAATTATTGAATTTTTTTAGTTGTTATTTGATTCATTTATGCTAAATTGTTTAATCAATTAAGCTTGAACATTTAATACAAGGTTATTCATAATATACACTTTTCTTAAAAAATATAAAAAATACTCTGTCACAAAGTTTAAACTTCAAATGTTTACATGATAAACTCGTCAAAATCACGAAAATATTTAAATAATTTTGTAGCTATAAATTCATAACATGTTTAATTTTAATACTTAAAGCAGTAATTCAAGATTCCAAATATTTATTTTGCAGTAATCGTAAAAATTTGGAATAAAACTATACAAATTTATCATATTGTGTGATTGAATGTTAAAGTTTGATGACATTTTTATTCAAATGTTAAATGATTTTTTCTTCTCGAACAATTATTGATATTTTCTTTCAATTTAATAAAAATATTACTCGTAGAGATTTGGAAGATTTAATTATTACTTATTATTATTATTCACTATATGTCTTATATTAGTAATATTAGTATATTAGAAAATTAATATTTCAAGATATTTAGATTAAAATAATTTTTGCTTTATTTAAATTGTTCTTTAGGTGTTGATAAAAAAGGTTAGTTAACCAATCGCTTGAAAATTTAACACAAGATTTCACATAAGTTGTTTTTGTTTAAAAATGTGGAAAATACGTCCACAATTTTTTAAATTTCTTATAATTGTTTGCAGGTGAAACGGCCGAGTGGATCAAGATTTGGTGAATGTAATTATAATATAATATATTATAGAAATGATGGATTTGTGATTATTGCTATTTAATTTTTTGACTTTTTTATACACGATGTGAAATAGACAGTTTATCGCACTGTTCTTAGACTTAACAAAAAAGTAATAAGACACTATTTTATGTTGTATGTATATTGTATATTGTTGATTTGAGGTTTTATTTTACACTAAACTAGTTATAAAATTAATTTTTTTGAAATTGCCGTTGAACGGATTCCCGGTGTCCTTTTTACAGTTAATGGCCAGGCGAAGGAAGGGGATCGTACATATCATATTTATTTTTTCTACTTTCCGATTAACCTTTTTATTAATTTCTCAATTATTTGAATACAGTTGTTCCAAATATTCTCCCTCCCTAGGATGCCATTAATTGATCTATTTTTCTATTTTAGGGGACAGAGAGGGCACTCTTTGTATTTCAATATTCTAGGTTTTTTTTCTCAAAGAACAATGTCGGGTTATTTCGCTAATAATATATTATTTTAAGTTTAACCTGGGTCTATACATTAAAAAATAATATACACTCACGCCCACTACTGTTGGCATGGACAGGACTGTTTACTTTAACGGGAATTAGAGTCAAAATCGGGTGATAGGAATAATATTACAGCACTTGTTGCTGGACTAGCCGGCATAACAAATATGCTCGGCTTAAATTAAAATGTTATCATAAATTATAATATATTTTTTTATATCATTTGATTCATATCATTACGGTTGCTATACATGGAAATTAAAAAAAACGAGTATAATACAAATGTCTAAACAATATATTATTATAATATAGATTTTTGTGACTGGGCGCAAAGTTTTTCAATACTATCATTTTCATAATGACGTAATCCCGTCGTTCGGTATATCGTAATCGCCCGCCGCAAAACATATATTTCCGTCATCGGGGAAAAATCCTTAGAATATCAGTTCTGGTACGAACAATGTCTATTATATTATACGAGTGCGATAGGTAATAATATGAGGTCTAACCACGCACCACCGACTAACGCAGATAACAATAATAGCGCGCTATACCTACCACTACACGTGCGTTATGATAGATACACCCGTGGGCACGTTGTACGGGCACGCGATATAATATATTATTATAATGTGTATTCAATCATCGGCGTAGTGGTCGTCGACGACTGCTGCGAGTCGCGAGCGGACGACGACGACGATCAATCATCATCGGCGCAAGTCGTTTACGGCCGCGATGTATACCTATATATACCGAGCACACGGACCGTACATTATATGTATTTACATATAGGTAAGTGTGTATAGTAAGTATATAGTGTAGTCGGACTCGAGAAAATCGCCTCCCGCAGAGGGCAGAGCACTCGACTCTTGAACTGCAGCTCACGTGCACAATGCTGTACGCGGGATACGCGCCTCATATTATTATATTATACGTACAATAATGGGTATATGCGCCGTCGTCGTTAGGGCCGCGGCTGGCGGTTGGAGTGGTGCAGGCAACGGACGGGGTTATATTATGCCCATTCAAATACGTTTTCCCTCTTTGACGTGACGTTTTATGTAAAAAAAATCACCGGAAACTGTGGCGAGGAGGGCATTTTCTTTTTAATAGCGTGGATACGATGTATTATATATATATATACATATATTATTGTATACGGGTGCGTGTTTAGTGGAAAAGGTTGTTTAGACCGCACACAAATACATATTACGTGTGAGAGTATATATGTATATATATATGTGTATATGTATATAGGTGTTATTGTCGGTGGGGTCAACCGACGATATATTATTATTATGAATATGTCGATATACGGTCGATGAAGACGGATGGACCATGTGTAGCGGCGGCGGCGGCGGCGGCTGTCGAATAGTACTGTAGCTATATATATCCGCGAGCTTCGTTTGCCACGTGTACCTGGTATATTTATTGTATATATATATATATTGTAATAAGCAGTGAGAAAGTGAATTTTTAAAAGCCTTTCCACAATACTCATTGTTGCCCTTTTACTGTTACGTTTATTTATATATTATATTATAAGATACGCGGTGGCGATGAATGGAAACCAGAGAAGCACAAAAATTATGCACACACTACACGTCATACATACACACGTACATACACATTCTACTATAGCAAAGAACCGATATCTTAAAATACGTGTATTGTATTTATGTATTTTACTATAGCGATTACGAATTAAAAAATAATCCTGATAACTTGCATACTGGATAGTGGATATTATGATACGTAAAAGTCAAGTAGATGTTTTTTTATTTCATAGCTAATTTTTTATAATATACGCGATTTAATTATTTACATATAACGGTTTTTCTTAATTGTATAACCGTACTTAAGTTACTCAACGTTTTATTTAAATAATGTCATACAATCAACGATCATGTGTGTTTATTTTTTTAAGAACGTAAACAGGACTCGTGTGCCTTTGAAAAAAAAAAGTGTACGTGAACATGAATGAACAATATTTTTACGAATAGAACTTGAACTAATTCAATATTCAAATTCAATTTTTGAACAATGATACGTACCTACTAATATATATACTAGTAGCGGACAGTAAGTTAAATACAGTGACGGTAACTTAGAGAAATTATTTTTGTTTAGATGGGGGAATTGGAATTTGGAATATAGGAGACGAAACTTTTTTCTTAAAAAAATGTAACCAATAATAATATAAACCTTATAATATAACTTAAAGTACTCGTATATAGTACTTTAAGTTTTTTGTATAATAATTGTAAAATTATTGAAAATATATTAAGTTTTAATAAGTACCTATTATTATTATACTATTATTCATATTATAAGGAGAACAATTTTAAATGAACCTATTATAATTTATATGTATAGTCATTATATACAAAGCACATATAAAAATAATATTGAAGCACAAGAATAATGCTTTAAAAAAAAATGTATCCCTTTACCATTTGGCCATATTAATTTTCCGTTTTTTTTTCTTTTGAAGTATTTATAAAATTTCAGTTTAACATAATATTTTTATTAAATTGGTATTTTAAGCAACGTACACATCGTTTATTGCATAGATATTTTTTATTAAAAATCGTTAGAAGTTTAAATGGGCGGGTGTACTCCACAAAAGTTATGGTCTATTATTTGACTAGTCATGACTATTTAAATGTTCTTCAATACATGTATTTATAACCTTATATCTATCAATATCCATTTAACTAATGTACATATTTAAATTGAAAAAATTACGTATTTAATACTTAATACTACATTTATACTACTCATACATACACCTAACATTGATATTACAATTTCTCTGGCTTTTATTTCATATAATATACAAAAGATCATCTTATGTATTTTAATTTACTTTTAAATACGCAAGATGACCTATTTAACAATCTATAACACAGGTAATTTTCCAAGTGAAGGACATGTATGTCTTAAATATTAAGAAAACTACATTTTTGAAATAAAAAATAATAATTTCTTAGCACTATCTCACTTTTATAATAATAAAAAAATAAATATTATATTTTTTTAGTTTAATAATTAGAAGAAAAATATATTTATCAAAATGTTGATTTGTTTATAAACAAATTAAAAATATAAAAAACTCCGACAATAAAATGGTCAAAAATTAATGTTTGAATTGGAAAAAAATATAATATTTTAATATTTAAATTACACATAACATTGAAAAAAAAAATTTTCAGTATAAATATGTTTCCTAGGATGATATTTGTACATAATAATAGATGATATTAAGGGATAATAGTTTCGATGGTGGAGACCGGTGGGAAAAATCAAACATTAATATCTTTTTGGTTGCGTTGTGGTGGTTACCTTGAAACTTTTTTTCCAACAGAATATTAATAATAATAACGATACGGTAAATAGAATGTTTAAGTATTCACAAAGCCATACTATCGCGACAGATAAAAAAGAAATAACCAAAACCACAGGAGTGTAGTACTGTAGTGTTTACATTTTATCTCGAACTTTACTGACGACCACAAAATAGTTTTACTCTTCACTGTATTTATATAATATAATGTAGGCGTGTTGTACGCTATACGGCTTTAGCTTTTATTATATTATTATGCGGTCAACAGTTTGTTTGCGGTACCGACCTACTTAGATACTTTTATCGTGGTAGGTGGTGCATATTGACATTTGACGAAATATTATAAATTATTATATATAAATTGAATACACAGGTCGTGGTGGGTCGCTTATTGCGAGTTAAGATCAGAGAGAGAGGGGATGAAAAATTCTTCTGTTATTAATATATCCGAGATTCTTATAATATATAGGATGTAACTGAAAAAACCCAACAAATGTAATTAAAACTGTGTCAAACTTTTATCAAATTTTAAAAGAAGGTCTTATCCCTAACTTCTTCATAAATACTTTGTCATTATAAACAGGTAACGGTAGTCGGTAATAAAACAGGATTAACGAACTATAATAATATAATATAATCCATCGGTATATTATGTATAGTCTGAGATACTTGAAAAAAAAATAAAATCATAATAGATTCATAAGTTATTTAAAAGAAATTAATAATTTATTCTTGTTTCTCAACATTTTAGTTGTAAAAAGGTTTATAGGAAAATAGGAACAGAAGTTACTGTAGAAAATGTGCCTAAAAAAATGTTTGATAATACCTATATTTATTAAACTAATGAATTAAAAAGTATTAAAAAAAAAAAAAGTTAATTAATAATAAACAAATAGGTAGTGCTTTCACTGGATGGCTTCTTCCCTCACGTTTTCATCTACAAAATATCATATCACGTATTCTTATTGTGCCCAAGGATACAGATTGTATATTTCTTGTTAAAATAAAAAAAAAATTATAATAATAATAGCTAGATAAACACAACAAGACCATATATTTTATTTTAAGATCTAAGTAATAATCTTTTGATAGTATATCACAGTATCACACATAGTTCCAGTATACATTTTAACTTTTAAATTCTTTCGGGATAACTAGACCTACACACAGCATTTTTAAATCATAGGTACTTAGAAGGATGATCCTAACTGCAGGTTAGAATAGGAAATATATTTAGTGACGTACGTTAGATGTAATTGTAGAGTAAAGTCCTCCACAGTTCCATCTCCGGTTCTTTATAATATTATTATAAACGCATTTATACTATTATATGTGTATAATAGTATCTAAATGCCTTGTAAAATTCAGGAATATTGTACACTTAGCCGGTTAGTGTTTACTAAATTTACCATCTTTACAGTGGACTGTAACATAATAATAATATACATGTAACATTATTAAGCAAAACAAATGTATTACACACATTTTAGGCACACATAAATCACACACACACACACACACACACACACACACACACACACGTAAAACGTCATAGTCTGAATTAGAATGATCCTGGGATCATGATATTTACAAGGTTATTGAAATAAATATTTAAGAAAATGATTGATTCATCTGTTTCTTAAAAACAAAAAATAAAAATTTGAAAAATTGACTATTATTATTATCCTAATCATTATTTGTTTTATTTTCCGGTACTAAACTGTTTAATTAATTTTCATTTATACACCATTTTCAATTATTATTTTATAATACCTAATCAAACGCGTATATTATCATTCTCAAAATTAGTACAGTAAAACCTCGATAAGACAGAATCGCTTGGGACCATGAAATTTTTGCAATTTTTCCGTTTTAACAGGGTTTCCTATTTGACGGGGTTCAAACTAATGACATTTTAAAAGAAGCACCAAAGAAATTTTCCGTATACCAGGGTTTCCGTTTTACCGAAATTCCGCCTAATCGAGGTTTTACTGTAATAATAAAATGAGTTACTCTACCAAAACCCATGGCTACCATACTAATTACAGTTGTACACACTCATACATGATCCATATACATACGAGTATATATGTAAATGTACATTGTACTTACGTGTATTATTTAAATATATTAATTTTAGGTATAACTGTAAAAGGAAGTTGGTGAAAAAAAAATCAACGAAAGATAATTGGTCAAAAACAATTTTTCAAATATTATTTCGAAAATTATACACTTTTGATTAAAATAGTACTGTTCATCAACAAATATTGTCCAGATACCATAAATTGTATTACCTAGGCATTGTTTTTGAACGGAAGTAATCAGCTGTTGATCTGCCACCGTAGACATCGTTTTCTAGTCCAATCCCACCGTTGTGGTTTATCGCAGACTCTGCCGTAGAATGTATCTGTAAAAAGTAAAAATATATTAAACAAATAAGTTAAGCGCGATCTGTTACAATATATTAAAAAAAGAAAATTCTTCTGTTAGATGTTTGAGGATGTTTAATCAGAGATATTTTGCTTTATATTAAAAACATCAGTAAGGTGGGCAGTAGTTATACTATACATAATTAATATTAATATTAAGTGAATGCCAAGCAAAATGTTTATTATTTAATATTTAAAGTAAGTTAACACCCACATGAAGTGTAACAATAGTATTATGAAATTAACTATAGAAGTATAGAATGAAATAAAAATAAATTCATCTTTATTAAAAGTTTACCTTTAAAACATAGATTGTTGTTTTTAGCGAACCAAAAACATTCCACCTACTTGATTATGATATTTTTAAAATTACACCCATATTTATAAATTTGAAAATATTGAAGTTTATATTTAGTACACAATCGTGTAATATTAAAGGGACTCCTTTTGTGTTCGTCAAATACGCACAAATATGCAATGTAGTAAAAAAAGTACATATCGCAAAAATAAAAAGGTCCTCGCAAAATATCGTATAACATAAAATATAATGCTTCTCTATTTCTGAAATATTAAAGATAGTTTTATAATAACTAATTGTTTTTATCAATAGCATAAAAATATATAACAAGATGTTTGTTGTTATATATATAGCAACCAAAAAAAAAATTAAGTTAAAAAATAGAGGAGTAATTGGACTGCATACCAGTGGTGTATATCTCGAGGTACAAACTTAAATGATCAATTATTAGTTATATATATATTTAATAAATTAAAATTCTTATTTTTAAATAAATCGAGTACAAATTAAATGAGTTTGTACTATGATTCGGTTTTCATCTACAATTCATCGTAAGATGCTATACAAGGTATAAGGTCGACATTTACATTTCTGTTTTCACAAGTGTATTTCGGTAGCTACAGTTTTTCAACACTTCTAAAATAAACAATCCTTATTGCGTCTATAATCGTACATAATCATTGTACGTTAAATAATTAAATTTTATACAGACAAGATCTGTTCAAAAATACAAATCCCTGATCGGACCCCCTTAAAAAAAAACTAAAATTGTATGTGTCGCCGAAGCCAACCACTATATCAATAGGATCCAGACGTTGCAAACACGTTAATATTGTAATAATATTATAGTTGATATATTTTCAATACCAACTTAAAATATTCGAATCGACTACCGTATATTATTTAAATACTATATGAAAATCGATAAATCGATTAATAATACAACATTATTATGTTGTTTTAATGTGTTTATATCATACTAAAATAGATCTTAAATATAAAATGTACAATATATAATAAGTATTTTCTATTATTTCTTTTAGATTATGCAATTATATAAACATCTAAAATGGTTTTTATTTTTAAAAAGTCTACTTTTATAAGATCTGTACACTATTAAAACTATATGTTTAGTCTGGCAGTATAATGGTTTTTCTATATGCATTTTGACGAGTGGGCGAACTTGAATGTAAATTCTATTTAGATGTTAGAAATTAATTTCTACCACGTGTTTTGTCTCTATTTTGAATCATATTACTATTATAATCAACCTAACCGTTTTACCTTTTTAGATTATTTCGTGTACCAATCTATCATGATAATATTATTTAATTATTATTATAATTCTTTAGTTGGATAATAGTATATGTCATTTATAGGTAAATATTATACTCGGACGATATTTCGTGTCACAATAAAATAATTTAAACACATCATAGTTGCATAATAATTAAAATTGTCTAGACGGCGGTCACAAAAATAATAGATAAAACAATAATAACTTGAAGTTTCATTTAATATACAAATAATATTAACTAAACATTTATAAATTGATTTTAAATTAAACTTGTAAGGCTTACCTAGGATCTCCAATAGATTGGTATGATGATGGTATGATTATATTTCAGACTTTTGTAGCATTAATGTAATACAGAAAATTAAAATGATAGCGTTTTTAAATTTTCCTAATCTTTCAACGCAAGCTTTGCAGCCCCTCGGTCTTGCGGTTTGCCACTGTTTAATTCACCCCATTATTAAAATATTAATTACTAATTTCTTTTCTTACTTTAAAAAACAAATTAATTTTTCAGACAACCAATTTACAACAGCCTACCTACTATAATTATTTTTATGTAAATAATAATTATATTTTATAAATTATTAATAATATAAGTACTTTTTACCATATAGTCAATCATAAGATTATTATGGTATACCTAATATAATTTATTTTTAAGTTAACCTCACCACTATAATAGTTATATGGATTTAAGGTACTCGAATGCTGTATAGTAATATCATGTGATCCGTAAGATGAGATCGACCAGGGACAACTGTATATAATCAACATTGACAAGACGTGACAAGTGTTGTTTATAGTATACCGATTGCGGGCCGGCTGTACCTACTATATGGTTACAAGGTTCATCGACTAGTGTAATGGTCGCTATTGGCACAATAACTAAGAAATAATAATATTTACACGTCATTATAGGATAGAACAGCTGCGTGATGATGATATTATTATTATCGACGATTGGAGCCGTCGCCGTTGTCGGAATGCCGCCGTCGACGCGTTGATTTTAACGCATTTATTATTTCGTTTTTCTCGCTCGCCCGCGCTTTGTTTATCTGCGCAAATAGACCACGACCACGATGACGACGTGTTGTTACAATATCACTGTGTCATTTATTCCTTTATCCGTTTCAAATATTATTATTATTATTATTTATGGCGTACTTCGAAGATATCTTCTATTTTGGCAAGCGTCCGAAACTTTATTTAGTAAAAAAACATAATCGCGCGAGGGGGCGAGAGTAAAACTATATTCTATTGCGACATCAGCCTGCAACCGTATGAAATAAAATATTAAATATCAAAACATAATATTAATAATCAGGGCTCGTGTAAGTCGGTGCACTAAAAAAACAAAAACCTTGAGTATGTACTGTAACGGTGATATTGTATGCTGCAATTAAACTTTAAAAATGATCAAATATGCAGAAAAAAAAACTTTTATTTTTAAGTACGTAATAAAATCTTATAAATACGGAAAAATCATCTCAATGTAATTTTTCAATTTATAAAACAAAACTTGATCGTAACATAATATTTTTAATTTTTAACTTGTATTATTAGTACATTGTTTAGTTTACGCGTTCATTTATCATAGTTTTCTTTTATTAGACATGTGAGTTGACCATTATTTTTAAATCTATATTTTTAATAATTTGACCAACAGCGTACTGATAATCGTTTTTAATACATGTGCATGGTATTTTTAAAGTTTTCAAACAAGTTTTTTTTTTTATAGACGTCGACAAAAATTGGTACCTACTTATATCAAAACAATTAACAATGTTTTAGTAATGACTTAAACAAATTTTAAATTGTCTTAAAATGTAAAAAAGAATACACGATTATGCAAAGATTATGCCTTTATTATACGTCTAATATATAAATCTATATGAAATTATACGATTTTTGAAAACAAAATTCCATAATACAATTAATCCTCTGTCACGTTAAAATGAATTTATATTTTGTCTAGCGTTTATACGACTTGGCGGCTGCAAAATATCTATACAAATGCACTAATTCACGAGTCCGATTAATAATAATATCACGACGACTTGTACGCGCGAATGATCGGAAAAATCTTAATACGTTACCATAGTACGATTTAGATCGATTCGTTTTGTTTGCCGCTGTAACGTTTTATTTCTAAACGTACCTATAAATTATATAATATAGTCTTATTTTTTTTTTTTAAATTTGATCTTTAGCAGTCGGCCGAGGAGGGACACGAAGTCGACTGGCGTGGAAAATAAATAGGTACAAAATTTAAAATTCTCTTGGTTTCTGCATTGCACACGCGCTCGCGCAATCGTATTACGACGACATTATCGCAAGACTACGGCGGCGATTATTGCCAGTGAATTAAATATAATAATAAACGCCGCAGAACATTATTGTGTGTCGCATAATATATACTATATATAATATACGTATATAACATTATATCATATATTATCTACTCAACAGGGGTGTGCGTATATAATATGTATGTGTGTGTATGTATATATTATATACAGTATACAATTACTACTATTATTCGTTACACGGGCACAGCCGCCGGCGGACGCGGTGAATTATGATCGTAATAATAATAATAACAACAATAATAATAATAATAATAATAATAATCGTCAGATATTTTGCATATAAATTGGTATACTAGTCTTGTGGAGGTATATATATATACATATATCGGTCTTGACGGGTATATATATATATATATATATATATATATACAGTGTGTAATAATCGTCGTCGTCGTCGTCGTCGTCGTCGTCGTTCTTATACCAGTGAACGGGCGGGTGGGCTGAAAAAAATTATTACGAGCGAGCCGAGCACGCCGCCGTCGACGACGCTGCCGTATAAAAAAATCGAGTCATGTATATAGATTTCGCGCTGTATAACATAATATTATAATACAACCGAGACGACGCGATATGGTTTAACCGCACGCGCACGCACGTATAGTCGCCGTCGTTATAATAATATGCGATATAATAATATTATATTTATGGCATCGCCACTACCACCGGCGCCCCCGCGATTCGCTTGTAAACGAAAAAAATATACCCGCTAATGAATAGAATAGGAAACCAAAGACAGTTGGACGCCGTCATTATACCATCGAAAATATAGGCACATTTGTAACAATTGTGTGGACTACACGACACCTATGATGTGCATATTCAAGCGCGAACGCAGTGGGTTTTGGGTGTTTAAACCGCCTCCGAAATATCAAGAACAAAAAATAAATTACCTGACCTACAAATGAATAATGTATGATATATCGTACGTACATTTTTTCAAATTTGAACACGTTTGAATAATTTTTATATACATTTATTTTTTATTAAATTCTATGCTCCTTCATTAAAAAACACTGATATAAGAACCTTTTGAATTCCGACCTTATACATTTACATTATTATTATTAAATATCAAAAGATACAATGTATGTGACTAATAAATTGTTTATCGCTAAGATAGGATAGACATATGCTGACCGTTACAGTACATCATTATATTATTCCCATACACAATATTCAAATTAAAGCTTGTGATCAACACACACTGCGTGTAACTCAGTTTAAGCATAGTCAGTTCTCCACAACTACCAACACTCAACACATCACGCAAGACTTGTACGATTACGATACAGCCACCTACTGATTCAAGACTTTCCTGACGTTTTTTGTTTGTATCAAATGGTTTGCAGCGGGCAATTATACAACGTAATTACATTACTGAAACTGAGTCATCGTTATTTGAATTTATTACGATACGATCCTTAATCATCAGCCAACTATCGACCCCCTAAAAGCGGTAAATATATCAATGATGTTACGGTATGACAACCGTCCCTAGACATTTTATATTTAACAGGTCACCCTTTGGCCACGTTATAACATATTAAATACAACTTGCACGACTCGAACTTTGATAGTCAAAAATTCTCCCCTCGTAATCCCCGACACAAAAACTCGCTGAAACTCGAATTGTCATTTGGCTCCCTTGGGTTCCGTGAATCGTGAAACTTCTACTATATATGTATTTATATACCTACCTATTATATCGGCACATTTTAAGGGAGCAGGCAAAACGTTGTTCGAATTATGTATCAAATATACATCACAATACGTTTGTATTTCAAATCGACTTTTTATATATCACATTATAGGTACTTCGGTTCCTAACAGTCCTCCGCCCCGAGAGGACATGTATTTGGACCTTAACGCATTAAGAATTATCTAACCCATACATGAATATAATATACATATACTAGACGATATAAGGATATAACCCAAGTTTAAATAAACCAATTAAATAATATTTTCATCTACACGCGAGACGATGCTAGCCGAAAAATATGATATCGTTGTTACTTGTTTTGTAATACTAAATCATTTCAATTATTTTTTTGTGTAAAAATCTAATACGGTCTCGTGAACGGAAGGAGTGGACGGGCGCTATAGAGGCTTTGTCGGGGAACGTCTAAAAACACTAGACCGTCGTCGCACGACTTATACTGAAGTCTAAAATGAAGTGCGAAAGTGGATTAAGTTCTGACGGATTGTCGCGAACGATTTGATTTCGATTCTATTCGTATTATTATACAAGTGCTTGGAAATCGATCGGGTACCGGTTATTGCTCGATCGGTTTGTTCGGTAAGTTTCTACACAAAACGTGATAGACAAATGTTTATATATTGTAAACATTTAAAATAATAAAAATATGTTATAATATTATTAGTTATGTTTCAATAATAATAAATCGAATAACAGTAATTACAAGTATTGGCGTAGCAGGAACACGCTACACCACATAAAACAGCCTTCTACTAGAACACGTTAATTATTGTTGCGTAATGATGAGATCAAAAACGTAGATGTCATATACGATGTGTTTATAACGCGTCTATACGCAGCGTATCGATATTAATTATATTGTAAATGCATTTGTTTTCGTGATATCAACGCATCGTTTGCGTGTACTAGTGCCGATGTCTCAGTTCTGAGTCGTTTATTTATCGCATTGTAATAATAGGTTAAAGTGCAACATGATGACATTAAAACATCGATGATATAATTACAATATTGTGTACATTTTTACGGCAATGAAAAATCACCCGTACGTAAGTTCCTACGTGGGAATAAAATTATAAATGTATTACTTCCTGTAAGTGTATAACATTTTAATAATAATATAATATAATCTCAATCATTATCATATACTATCTGATGACTGGTTTTGATTATCTGCGGATTAGCTAGTACAGAAAATACAACTTTTCGAAATCAGTACTCGTTGGATGTTCATCGAGTTAACATACGTCATATTTTAGTGATATTTTATTAAAATTAACGGTACTTATCTCTTATAGAATTACTGAAAAGGGAAACATTATTACTGAACAAATAAATATTGGTAAAACAAATATAATATCTATTATTTTATTTATTTATTTTTTTTAATTACTATCTCGATTATGTCTGCACACGTCATTATGTTGTAGCGATTGTGAAACTAATTTTTTTTTCAAAAATACTTAAACAAAAATTATTTTGTAAAAAAATGCAAGTAAATAACGAAAACAAACACTACTACTAACATAGTTATTGTAATATTGTTTGTTTATTTATATTTTTAAATCATCGTGTACAAAATGGCGAATAACATAATATTAATCGCTTCGTGTTTGTACTCGAGTTATAAGTTTTAGATGTTATATTTATACGTGTAAACACGCGACATATGATACTTTGAATCGGACGCATTGTTTTTACGTATAATCTACCGTATTAATATAAGCCAAGCTGTTACAACGGATTCCGCTTTAATCTGCTGTCGTCGGGTTAATAACTATAGTGAAATCGACGGGCCAGTCGAGTTAAAAACGTTTAGACAAAAAAAAAATCGACGGCTTTCCCGCGGCGCTTTAACTTTTCAACCAGTTAAAGCCCACTTTCGCGTATACGAGTATATATATATATATATATATATACTATCTATATTATATTCTCGTTTTCCGTGCAGGAACTTACGTGTCATTTACGTGTAGTGTGTTTTCACCTGCCATTATCGTATCGCGCGCGCGCGGGAACTTACGCGGTCGGCTGCGACCGGACGTCACTTGCTTATCGCCGTCGGACGGACAACGAGACGGGCGGCAAAACGGATTTCCGGTGGAAGACGCACGCCGCCGAAACGCACCGCTCTTATAATATATCGCCTGCCGCAGTTGCCGTTATATTATTGCGCTGATGTCTGGCCCCGTGACGACGTTTCGGCCGATCGTTTCGCGCGCGCCGACGGAAAGTTTATATTATAATATTGTGATATTGTAACGACAATATTATGCCGTCGCCGTGTGACCGCTCGCGACCTATTGGCGGCGGCACGCGCGAGCCCGACGCCGTTTCGCGCACGTACACGCGGCGGCGTTATTTTAAGACGGACGCGCGCACCGACGACGACGCCGCCCGCGACCGACCTATTATAATGACGCGTCGCCGCCGATGCCTATTATTAGCCGCCTCGTCCCGGCCGCCGCTCGATCTCCAGCGCTGGGCCTGGACACGGAGGCGATCTCTTTGCGATCCGTTTATAGATCCTTAAAATGATATTATTATAATAATACGCGCGTACTAGCCAGGAGAACCGGCGCGTACTATATACATGTATACCATACGTATATCACTCAAGGCACCGGCGCAAAAGTCCGTATTTTTTTAATTTGTTTTTATATTCAGTACAGAAAAAAAATTAAATTCCGATCGACCGTTACAACAACTTGCGATTACGTCTCATAGGTAGTTGTAATCTATATTAATATATATATAGAAAACAAACATTTAAAAAACTATTTTAATTTTTTTTTTTTTTTTCGGACACGGCGGAAACAAGCAAAACCGTGTAATAAGACATTTTTCATCAGGCGGCGCTATAACCTAATACGTTTCGAACTAACTGGTAGTATGGTTATAATAAACCTTAAGTTTTTATTAGTGTTATTATACGTATTGTATCTGGCGCAACACTATAATCAGGTCAAGATGAGTTTTTTTTTTATATTCACGTGTAAAAAAATAATTTAACAAATATAATAATATTAATGTTGAATATTTATGTATCCCTACGTAATATAATTATTATTGTATTTAAAATACCGATATTGGTTAATTATACAGGTATAATTTGACATTTTCGATATTTTTAGATACCGGTATTATAAAATGGTTCGCAGTGCGTGTCACCCAATAATGGTGGCATACAATGAAGATTGTACTTTATACTTTTTAAGTATCAATTGAGACCACTTCGAATACTTGAATGAAGAAAATAATAACAACAAGGCTGGGTAATTACAAGTTGAAAAGTTACTTATTTTTTTGTCGAAAGTAATAATTTTCAGACATAAAATTTCCCCGTGATATTAAATATTACTATTTACTAAACAATTAATTAATTTTGTACACGTACAATTAGTCACGCAAGTTAATCATTTGCTAATTTAATATATAAACTCTATGAATCTAAAATATATTTTATTTTAAAAAAATAATTTTTTTTCCAAACAAATAACTAACAATAAAAATAATAATAAATAATTGGAAATTTTAAATCTCATGTTGTATGTCCATTAAAATTGTAGAATTTTGAAACGTTATATGAACCATTTCTGGATTTAAATATGAGTCATAAAATATTGTGTTACACATTAAACTTTATTGTTAATATATGAAATAACTAACGAGTAAATTACAAAATGTGGGTATAATATATTATACATATATATTTAACTGATTTTTAAATTGTAACGTTAATAATAAAAAAAAAAAAAGTTACTTTTACTATAAACTCGACTCATATATTTTATACCACCTGTATTAAATTACAAAATTAAATATTAGTTAACTTTACCATACTTAAAAATATATTATGTGTAATATAATGATTGAGTACAAGCGAAACAAATACCGATTGAGTCCGCACTTGTCAAAAATAAAATATAGCAATTGAGTCCTTATATTTTTTTTTATGTCGTATGACGTGTTATATTGTGCGTTTTTATAGATGTAGTTGAAATATAAATACCAACACTGTTAAACTCTGAAGTACAGTATACATACATTTTACGAATACGCGTAGGCGACTACGTGATTTAGTTTTTATAAACGTATTTTTCAGACTATCATTTTTATGACTAGTAAAATAAAAATATTTAAAATTGTATAGAATATTCTTATTTTTGAAAATAACTCAGGTTTTTTCTGCACGAAATAACATGTATTTATTTATTATTTTAAATAATAGAATTATACATTTAAAATTAATATTTATTTTGTATGTTAAAAAAAATAAAAAACATTTTTAACTATACCAAAAGTATATTTTCTTATTTTTCATATTGTTATATTTCTAGTAAAAAAAAATAATTTCTCATTAAATAATAGGTGTTACACTCTACAAGGCACTACTTAAGTAATAATAAAAAAAATATGTATCATGAATTTGAAAATATTATTTTGAAGTGTATTTAAAATTTCTGAAACTTGATTTACACAGTAGTAAATTTTAAGTCAAATAAAAAATAATCCTGAAACATGTAAAAATCTATATTAAATGCTCTGAGTTATTTGTTTGTTTTTATTCATAATATGACGTTTATTATTTTATTTCTTATGATTTATAATAATTAAGAAATGTATACAGTGTATATATTAACATTATTTATACAATAATATTATTAACCATGCATAATTTTATCATATGTATAAATACTGTAATAATGTGACCCCTTCCCCGAAATTTTTTTCTAGTTGCGCCACTGAATGCTCATGATAATATTTTATTACCAATATTATTGGTTCAATACGAAAATATGCAGTTTTGATGTTATGTTATACAGATGCGCTACTTATAAATACATAGACAGTTATCATAAATAGAAGTTAAAGTTTTTTCTTTAAAAAGATATAATTTATAATTTCATGAAAAATTGATTGTAAATATTCTGCAAATCTTAAAAATATTATTTTCATGTCTTTACACGCCCCCTGAGAGATTTAACACCACAAGCCATATTATTTATATACAATTATTTACTTTGCTTTATATATGACGGTTTTTTTTCAAATATTAACTCAAAAATCAAAATACCAATAAATTGTCTTATACATTTATAAATTGAAACTTTTTTTAATTGTTGCACTGTTAAACCAATGACAATTTTGAATTACCTAATTATTTGTTTATTATTTTTATAAAGGAATGTTACAATAGTTGAAAAAAATATTTTGGATATTGCATAGCATCTCTGCTTCGCTCAATCGCTGATTAAATAAATGTAAAAAATATTGATATTTAGGGGTAGAAAAATCGTTTTCGGCATAATATTATTACAATTTACAATACAATACCATGTCCCCAGTTAATTAACTGAACCCAAATCGTAATACTATTAAATAATAATATATCACACAAGCCGGTAGCGGTAGTGGATGTTGCATTGCATCAATAGTAGTGCTCGGCGGCAAGAGTAATAGTTACCTAGTAATAGTTATAATTAATAATTAATCAGCATGTATTATATAGAGACGGACGGCAATAATCTGGTCCGCGTACGCCAGTGTTATACACACCGTACACGCAAACGTAAAAATGATCGCATACTGCTTTGTGTCGTATCTATAATAATAGTATACTACAAAGATATTCAAAACTAATAATTCGATTATTATTATTAATTTCTGGCTTCCCAGATCATCTTATCTTACGACATGTGATTATACTTCTTTTGTTGGTTTGAGAATATGTTAAAGACGCCAACCATTACGTACCACCGTTATCATCATCAACATAATATTTAAAAGATTAGCGAAATCAATGGTAATTTATAGCAATAAAATTTATTTGAGTTCCGAATAGATGTTATTTGTATGCCCCCAGGGAAGCTATAAAAATCATGTATTAGTACCATTAAATACATTTGAAATATTATTATTTTATTTAATATATTATTAAGTATTATACTAACTTAAAAACATAAAATATATGAAATCTGATGAATTGAATTGTAATTATTTCGAATAACTCTGAATAAGTATAGTAATAGAAGAATTCTCCTAATTTGCTGACATTGCAGCTTAAATCACAACTAACTTCAGTAATTTCAAAATACTGAATTCTTTATCAATAGTGGATACATTACATTTTTTCAGTGTGAATTTTCAAATGAACACTAAGCATGTGAATTTTGACAGTGTGTAGCGGTGGTTGAATTCACAACCTTAACTTTTTGCCAAATGTCTTTAAATTAAATAAAAAAAATAAAAATTCTTTAACATGCTTTAAGAAAATGTTGATGATATTATAATATAAGACACGATACGTTTTATTGAAACATAATTGAACTATCACTATGTAAATTACCGAATTAATATAAGTATAAATGTATATTATGAACTTTTTGAAAAAAATGTTAAAATAATATGAAATAATTGTTATAGTTTTAATAATTTTATTTGTTGCAACAGGACAAACTTTCGTAATATTTTGAATTGTAAATATTTTACATCTATATTTTTATGCAATATACTTCGTTTTGCGATTGAATCGCGTATATCTTTACCCATAACTTTTTTAATTAGAAGTAAAGTTAAAGATTGAAGCTCTATTTGAGAAGCTTTCAATGAAATTAGTTCAAATTTGACCGATATTACATTTTCTTTGAGTACTTAGAAATAATTTTTGGCGTATAATTGATTTAGGTATAAATAGCATAGTTTTTCGAGTAAAGTAATACTATTTATCAAAACCTCTGCAGCACGGTCACTAGAGTATATCGTATAACTTTTATATGTAGAGAGTGTTTCAGATCTGTAGAAAAAAACCTAATCTATCACTTAGAGTACACGGAATTCCCCTTTTCAGGCATTCCGAATAAGTAATAGGAATGTTTCTACACACTGTCATTAGAGCAATACCATAATTACGATTAATAAATTAATAACCTATGAAATAGGTTAAAATAGTATTTAATTTTAAGTTGTTTGTAATAGACATTTTATTTCCTAGATAATATTTTTCTTCAAACCGGCTCTGTAGACTAGCATATTATAAATAGTAAACACTAAAGAGTGCTACACCTTGGTTTAAACCTCGATACTTGCAGATATTTAAATTGTAGTTGTTATAAACATAGATATATATATATATATATCTATATCGTATCATTATTATATTATATTGTGGTATATGGTTCAGACATCATAGTAGTTATTATCACAGTATCACAATAATATCCAACCAATATACTGTATTATAATATATCATGTTTGTCGATAGTAACAAAATATAATATATTGCATACAAATCGCAATAACATACGCGATAAACATATATGATATTATACTTAAGTTTTTACTTAAGATTTTACACAGACTCATAAAAAGGCTTTACTCCTTTTTGGTAGTACTCCCGTCTCCCAAGAGAAAACACTTTTGAAAAATTGCATAATTATTAAGTAAATCTCTATATTTTTTTTTTATGTTAGGTAATGAATAGCTATAATAGATAATATAATTATTATCATTACAGTTATTAAACATTGTCCTATATTTTGATATTTTATCAGCAGGCACATATCAAAACTATGATTCTCAATATAATAAAAGTTCCTATGTACATTGCCTAACTCTTAGAAAAACTATACCAATTTTTCATAGCCTTTTTAAAAAAAAAAAATGTTTCTATCATTTAAGCAGAGCTTTGCAGATTTCACGCAATCATTAGTATAAGCATTAATATACTCTTTGAAATTCTTATTTCACATTTCGATGTAACATATTAGTATTATATACGTATTATAGAACATACTAGCTGTATACGGAGCTTGCAGTATATTCGCTCGCAGGAGACTTTTTATTTTTCTGGACTTTCCTGTTGCCGTCGGCGCAAAGCCAATTTGATGTTAGCTACGAGACATCGTAATAGGATATTAGGATCATTCAATATATATGTCAGCGACAGGATTTTCACGATCGAGCGGTCCCCTAGCTGTTATACTACTGCGCCAACAGCACAGTGTACAGCTACATGTAAAAATAACATCTTTTTTACAATGTACGCACACACCTAGCTATTATTAGGTATAGTATGGTATGGTGAATTTAGAGTTCATCATTGGGGGATATTATAATACAAGAAGACTAAATAGTATAATAAATCTGTAAAAATTAGTTGTAAAAAGTCAATTTTTAATTTAATATAATAAAAATTGTAATTTCCTCTTTTTCTTTGCAAGTTCAACAGTTATATCGGAAACTATAAATCGTAATACACTGTGAATGAACAACATCAACAGTCCATTCAATCTTCCATAAAATTAAATTTAAAATTAAATTATTGCTAAATAAATATTTATCAACTTATTAGTTTCTATGGGGCGATATTAATAATAACCTTCATCGTAGTGGTTCTGAGCTAAGTATTGACACGTTTCAAACCATATAATGTATGGTTAATATTATATTATTTTTAATGTATGCTAAGCACAGAATTATATTATTATTTATTAATTAGTTGTACATTTATTATAAACGTTGATCAGTTGTCATACTATATTCAATATTTTTATCACAATGATCGTGCAATGAATAAAAACACTTGATACAATACACTTTTTCATAGTAGAGTAAAAAAAAATAAATTTATATAAAAGGATACACAAAAATAGATCTAGGGAGGAGGGAAATATATGTGAATATAAGTGAAATATATGTGAAATTTTCACCACTGAATATTATTTATTTTCAACACAGTAAAAAATTAAAATAATATGTACCCGAATCAACTATAGCAAGTTAAACATTTTCTAAAAAAATAAAAATTGAAATATCAAAAGCTGTAGTGTTTATTTTTTTGGTAAAATTACAAAATGTATGAATACAAGTATTCATAATTATTTAGTTTAATTTAATTTTGCAAACAAATTCAAAAATTGTATTCATATGGTTTTGATGAATTCTAACTTTTAACTTAATAAGGTATAATGTTTCAATACAATATAGGTCTATTCCGGAATATAATATAATTGGATAATTAGTATCATACGAGTTTACGACATATAATATTATATAGGTAACACTAATTTTTTGTAAAACAATTATATTTTGACATGGTCAGTAAGTGATTTTCTTAGAGTTGGCAGACTTTTTTCAATAAGTACCCAGTAGGATAATATTATAAAAAGACTAATAGTGTTTCAACACTAGAATTTTATATTAATTTTATAATTATTATTGTATGATTAATGATTATTCTTAAAAAATTATTAACATTATTTAAATAACAGGTTTCCAGGTTCATACTTACCACAATTTTATTTAAAATCATTGAGGCAATGGTTATAATTTAGGGGTTAATTTAAAAAAAATTTGAATGCTTACAAGTTTATTGCGTATATTAAGTTGACCATGTAAACTTTACAGTACAATAATTAATTTGTCACATTATTATATTGATGAATGATAATTATTATAATATATGCGATTTTACAAAATATCCTATATTTAATTTTAGAAATTATTCAAATTGCTACATTTTAGTAAGATTTAATTTATTGTTAAAGCTTTATCACCAGACCAGTAAATAAATGATATAATAATACTTGACGAAGATTTTTATTAGATAGTGCTTCGACATTGTAATATTTTATACCTCATCAACATTTTTTAAATATGTATGGAAATGCTGAATTTAAAAAATGGTTTTATCATATCCAAAAACAATTAGAATTTAAAAATAAATGATTATGTGAAAATTCTCTAACGCTCAGTACCGGGAATTCGGTGAAAAAATTACAATTATTTTTATGCATATTTTTTATACGTTAATATAGAGTTTCAATATTCAATGTAATTTTTGTAAATAAAACGCAGTTTCTCCAGCACGTATACTGTCATTTTTTTCCCCGTAGAATCAGGGGAATATCTCCAAGATATAACCGCTGCCGGTAACTTTACCAAAGGAATATTGCTATAGTGTTGCATGACTACAGTCGAAAACATCGCCTTAACGATTTCGTTTTCTCGTTAGAAATGTAACGGTCTGTAGTTAACAGGTGTAATAAGTGTATAAGATATATCCTCGCGAAGCACAGATTCAGCCGAAATTCGCAAACACACACATTTGTTCACATTATTATTTGCTCACCCAAACAGTGGCGATTGATATGCGTCGAGCACGCGTGTTTGAACACGTTTGACATCTAAACGCCAAGTATAAAGACTTGTGTAAATAAACGTTTAACCCACACAACGTATAATTAACTGATATTTGAGTGTAAGTAATATATATACACATGCACACACGGATATGAGTGTGTAGATACTAGATTCACGGCTGAAGTCGTACCTTGTATAATGTTTATTGTTTATCGTATATTGTATAACTGTGATGGTATACGTGGTATAAAGTGTAACTGCTATAATAAGTGTTACTGCTTTCTGATTTTTTAAAATTTTCATACCTGGCCCGCAAAAATTTACGGTTTTTCAATAATTGCTAAAATTTATTAAAAATAGATCACGGCAGTGTTAAAATTGTTAAATTTTGCAATAAATCCCCTTTATAGACTACCACCGTTTAAACGTATATATAATTATTAAATATTCATATAAAAAAATTGTGTATATGTTATGTTCTATATTGGTACTGTTAAAATGCATCTTTACTTGAAATAATTAATGATTGTCAAAATGTAAAAAAAAAAAAACATAAGCACTTTATTTAAATTCTAAAACAATATTAACAATAAAAAAAAAAAAAAAACCATTGTATAAAACTACTGAGTAAAGTTGATTACATATTATTTTGTTTAAGTCATAATATTTATATGATTGCTTTACCTAAACGTCCTAAACTATCAACAAAGAACAAAACATAAGTACATTTCGTGATGACTAATTTTTCAAAAAAATCATTACAGATTTTAAAATTCATAAAAATAAAAGCTAGAATTTTTTTACGCGGAAACATGGTATAGTAGGTATAAATAAAATAATCAATACGAAAATAAAATAAAACGAAATAAAACCATATTATACCAACGTAAAATGTAGCGCATTAAATTCACAGTTCTAATTTATTATTATTACTGTTCGGTAGTTTAATTTTTCGTGTAATTTTTGACTGATTAGAACTGAAATATACTTTCATCGCTTCGTTTACAAAGTGTGGCATAAATCATTTAATAGCATAATTACTTTGTGTTAACGAAATACGGAGTTGTATTTTATCACTTACATTAAACGTTCAAATCTCAGTCCATTGAATTTTATTAGCAGTAAAATAAACGTTCTCCGAATTCCCGGCGGACGATTTATACTACGGAGCAATTTAGGAATGTACCTATTGCTTTTACAATGGTGTTTTTTGCTTCTGTATATGTATGACTGTTTTTTAAGGTAATATGAGTGCTCAGATGTTTCGTGACGAATAACAGCTCTTCAGATCGGATGCATTTATTCTTAAAAGCACTTTGCAATGTCCATTTATCCGTGATTCCCATAAGGTCAGGACAATATACCCTTATATAAGTTGGAATTGCAAATAAAAAGTATCTTGTAAAAAAAAAAATATTGTTTTACGAGTCGATTATAATTTAAAACAATGTAATTTGTACGACGTTGAATTAATTTTCAAAAGTAATACTTGTATAGTTCATTTTTATAATATCAATGAGCATCTATAACTTAAACTTTTACCTATTTTATTATTTTCTCGTGTAGCTTTCTGTACTACTCACAGTAATTAAAATTCATTAGTAACATAGTAACATATTAGTGAATTTAATATAAGAAATGTTTTGAATAGCTTCATGTGCAGAAGGCCATAGAAGAAATATTGTATTCTAGCGATTTACTAGCATAATATCATAATGCAGTAATATGGCGTGAGGTATAGGCAATATAGGCACATCGGTGTGTAGGTTAAAACTCTAAAATACAGTCTTGAAAATTAAATTAATTTATAACTGGATTTTTTTTTTTTAACTTAACACGTCATGAATATTAATCCAATTTTTATTTCTGAAAACCTCTATTAAAATGTAAAGCGTTTAATTAACTATGGTTTATTCTAGATTTGTACGGATAATGACGGGTGTATTATAAAATATATATATATATATAATACCTTAAAACAGCAAAACAAATATGAAATAATTATACTGGTTGGTACACAGTGTACACGTGCACATAATATCACACAAGCGTAAATGATTATTTCTTATTACGTATAATATTATTAATTATTGAATCATGCATCATGAACACGTATTTCGCGTATTTTCATTGAATCGCATTATCGCAATGTTGATCGCGGTTAACCGATATTTGCTTTCGTGTCAATTCGGGCGTTACGACGTTCGAGGCTATTCGGTCGGCTGTAAAGTATTTTGAAGGGTTTAACGCGCGTCAAGGGTACGGATTAAATTGATCACCGCCGGCCCACGCCTGCAATTTCGCGTGAACAAAACTCGCATCTTTAGTTTTTCGACGATATTCAAATTATTTTAGGCACGACGACTTAAAACACGATAATGCCCTATATATACGTATAGCTATTATAATAATATACAGTCACAACAATAATATTTACACAGTGGAAAGTCGACGGTCACAACAGGTCGTCTACGACGTCGTCCCCTCTTAGTCGACGACCACAGCCTGTGACAAAACTATATTTACCATTGTCACCCACAACCCTTCGAGACCCGCACCACTCTACCTGTTACTACAGAACTGCATAATAAAAACATCGCAGAGACACAATAATAATGGCAGCGTGATTTTTTTTTGTAAATCGCAAACACACTTCATTGAGCGAGAACACTCCGCTCTGGAAATCATTGATACTCTAGTTTTTTTGTTGACAAGATTCATTTTATGAGCGGTGCATTCCAAAAGTGTTAGGTACGTCTGAAAATATATGATTTAAATTCAACATAATAACCATTCGATGTACCTATAATATATTAGTGTTATTATTTATACGACATACGTACTATATAAGCACTTTTTCGAAATGTAATTTGATTTTTTTTTTATTTAATAATTTACATACTCTACTTTTCTAGCAGAACCTAAAAAAAAACCAAACTACTAAAATTGTACACCAATCCATGTGTGTATAATAATGTATATATATATAAAAATTCAATATTAATTTTTTTATAATTCAGAACACTAATCACCAACTATTTACTTTGTAAAACAATAAAAATAAGCGTTCAAAGTTATTATTAGGAATGAATAATAATAATTCTTATTTTACGTGGCTTAAACTTATGAAACCAAAATTATATATTATATTTTAATCTGTTTATTATTAAAAAAACATAATAATAACATTTTGTAATTTAAACTATAGTAAACATTTAAGGTTTGTAAAATTACACGAAAAAATGGATAATATTTTAATTATATATTTATATGTATACTACTTAAATATTTGTGAACCATACTGCAGTGACATGTCAGATATTGGTCGTTAGTACGTACTTGAGTACGTCACTCTAGACACTATTATACACGTAAATATGATCATCTGAAAGTGTATAAGGATTGCACCCGTAAGGTGTTAGAATAAATTAAAAGTGTTGAACTCCATCTCAACTTTGACTTCTAATTCCTATATAATCTATGATAAAATTCAAAATAAGAACAAATTAGGTTAATAATAATTCGATTATTAATAATAAATTCTTACATACAGTGAATTAAATGCAATACGATTGTCATTTGTCAGTTCTCACTGTATACTATATTGATTCAATGGAGTCTAGGTTATTGAAAGGAAAATCTGTTTATATATCTAACAATATCGATATCGATAATATATTGAAATACATTTGGTAGCAAAACAAAAACATATAACATCCCACTACGAATAATTTATTGAATAATAAAATTAAATAAATTTATATTTATAGTTAAAGGCTATAAAACATCGATATTAAAGACAGTAAAATATTTTGAAAATATCTTGAGATAGACCAGGGAAGGCGAATTACTCTTAACCTCCTCTCATTCTGCATTATTTTATGTTTTCTGTGAGTACTATAATATGTTAAATGACAATAATTGTATTTTATTATTTTCACAAATTCTTCGACGGCGACGGCTGTACACGATATAAGCGATAGATAGAAACCATAACATGAGTTGTATGCGGCGACGGGGAATTAGATTTATATATAATATTATTGCGTGTTTAATCGACTGTGAATATAGCAGGTACGCTGTATTCGCGACGGTTTAAGTTACTGCTGCTGTATTACGACGTGGCACGGGCCATTTGAGAATCGCGTCCATTTAATACGCGATGCGTCGCATCTCTCTCTCTCTCTCTCTCTCTCTCTCTATATATATATATATATATATATATATATATATATATACAACAAACGTACCACGCAATATCATCATAATATTTAGGTGCCTATATCAGAGACATCCACTAAAAAATAAAAAGCAAATTTTATTCATTATTAAAACCGGTTAATCACTGCAATGATTTCAAAATTAATCAGTGGTATTTTTTTCATACTTCCAAACACGTTGCACTAGACCACCAACGTTTTTTTTTTCAGAATTTTCGATAACTAACTGACGACGATTACCCATAAGAATATTTATTTTTATATCAGGAAAAATTCTTTTCAACATCTGCTGCGGGTAAAACCCTGTATAAAATACAGGCGTACTAAGAAAACCAAGTCATTAGCGATCAAATCTTCAGGAAATCAGATACGATACAATATTAAATTTATTATTTGTTTATAGTTATTGTTTTATTGGATAAATTGTATTAAAAAAAAAATTACAAATTTACTAAAAAAAATGCATTTTTATGCACAAAAAAGTCATTAATATGCTATTTTTGAAGAAAAAAATACCAAAATATGCAAAAATAGGAGATATTGAATTTCTATGACTTCTCATCCCTACTACTAACAATAATAAATAAAAAGTATTAAAATAATGTTAAAAAGCGTACAAAGTATAACGAACAACGTTAAATCGTTAAAATGTTAACATCTAAGTTTCTAATCTTATAGGTTCATTTCCGGATTTGTTAAAAAGTTTTTTATTTCTCCAGAGATTTTTTCTTTTTGAGTAAACGGACATACCTACAAGGTTATCGTATCGATTTCCCTAATTATTATCCGAATCGTACAGCATACACGGTCGACATGCTTCTGGCCGAGAACTATAATGAATTTGTCGAGCACACGGTATAATATTATTATACATATATAATATCATAATATGAGCGTATTATGTTATTATCAGTTATTATGGATGGACGGGTGCGGCGCACGGTTTATGCCACTATATATAATATTATTATAAACAGCACACACAGCGTATTGTTTCGTGTACAAACGCTCACGGACGGATCGCGGTAAACGAATCGACAACACGCACATTATAATAATATGTGTGGCGACGACGACGACGACGACGGCTTAAGCGCGAGCCGCGAAGGAGGAGATTTATCTCGTAATATCATTACAATATTTATCAGCGTTATAGGTTTATATACATTACATATATATATATATTATATAATGCACATAATAATAATAATAATAGGACGAGTATTATTATTATTATACTGTTACAGTACACCCGCGCGACCGTGGGATAGCCGTCAATAGGTGTGCGCGGCAAATAAACACGCGGCGGATTTTCACGACAGTTATCTCACCCGCCGCCGATTTATAATATATATATATATATATATATACGCCCGCTGTTTATGCAAATCTCGGCGGCGGGCGGGCGGACGGCGGCGGAGTCGGTATCGCGGGACATTTGTTTTCCGGATTACAGAGCCGTCGCTCATCGTCGCGGGGCGTATAATACACCACCGACTGTATAATATATGTGTATACATATATACAGTATATACAGTGCACCCGTCGAAGAGTACGCGACGAACACTCAGAAAAAAAATCTCAAAAAGAAAAAAAAATCCGATGACAAATATTATTGTACGACGACGTCCGTTACATTATTGTATACTGCAGTAGTGTACACATTATGTATATATATATATATATATATATATGGAATTTCGAGTTCAACGGTTGTACGACGTAGTGGCGCACGACGAGTTTTAGCCATTTAATGAGATGACTTTATTGTTTCACGAAACAGTCGCGGAAATCAATATAGACCCGATGAGCACGTCGTATTAGTCCGTTTCGCGTTTGATAGTCTCTACGTTTTAATTTAAAATGCACATCCACTCCGAGACGGAGATTAATACATTTATTTGGAGGGACTATATAGGGACGGCACTGCCGGAAATTCTCGGAGTGTCACGGGAAGGAGATCGTGTTTCCGGGAACACGAAATAAAACGTTTATTTTTATAAGTAAGTAATTGTTTTGTTTTTAATAGTGAATATTCTATGATCATTTTTAGTAAATGCTGTTTTAAAATATTATTAACTATGGTATAATTCGCGCCAAAATAAATACTAGTAAGACGGCAAATCAAGTAAATGTAAACCCTTCCAATTATTATATCAACACTATTATTCATAAACCGAGTTTGTATCTACTTTAAGCTCTCGGTATCGTTTTTACATCGCCTGTTTACCCTCGCCATCATATCGCACATCGTTTGCGCATCAATAATACATTGAAGGGTATAAAAATATTGAAAGCAGGTATAGATATAGCCCGAGTTGCACATCACGTATTAAATGATGCTTTAATACCAAGTTCTGTTTGAACGTGAAAATTAATCAATCATTATACGTACATTATTCACATAATGAAATAAATATATAACTAAACAAGTTATATATTTCAAAGTCAATTTGTTTATTCAATTAAATTTTCAAATAATAGTCATAATTATAATACATAAATACATAATAATATTTAATATACATATTATTGCGGTAATAATCTATAGGTTAATGTGTGGTTACGAGTCAACGGTATATTTCAGTTGTTTATTATAATCTTTGTCGTAGTATATGTTTATGTATTTTACATTTTTAAACAGAAATACCAATTCAATATTTGAAAATATTATTGTTAACCTAAATTTTAACCTGAAAGTTAGTGAGCAAGCTGCGCTTTTAGATGCTTCTAATATCTTCCAGTTATATTGTAAAATATGTTAATGCGTAAATGATGTATGATTATTTGACGTGAGATAAACGGACGATATGCAAACGATGCATTGCTATATTATATGTACTATATTTCGAAATAACCACTAACAGATTTTACAAAATCAAATCTTCTAATATTTTTATTTTTATATTTATTTGTAAAATATTGGATTAGATGTCTTTTGCTTGTTTGTGCACGATTGGGTGATATTATTTGATCGTGTACAATTGTATATACTATACGTATTATAGCAATATATATATAGGTGTATGAACCTCTTTAAGGACATTTATATAACTGAAAATGACATGCCATTGCTCATTATTTATCGTACACGAATCTAGGTAAAAATGTCCACGATAAAAATGTCCGAAAAAAATGCCCGTGGTAAAATGTCCAAAACCAAAATTCGTTTGAAAATATTTACAGAATTCATTATAATAATATTCAAAAAAAAATAAACAATTATTTTGTTATTGCAGTAGTCAGATATAAAAGTGTATTTACAACATTGATTATAATATTTAAAAAAAATAATTAATAATAATTAATAATTCTTTCGTCATTGCTGTATATTTAAAAATGTCCAACAAAAAACCAGTCAATTAACACACACATATATTGCCTAATTAAAATTTATAAATGTCAATGATATATATACATTTTAAGAAGTTTTCAATATACTTCTTTCGTTATTATTATACTCCTCACAACTTTTTTTAATTTTCCTTGCGTATCAATATACATTTTTTTTGCCGTAGGTTATCCAATATCTCTTTGCCCAATTTTAACTTCAATTACTACTAATATTCTAATCGCATCTTTATTATGAGTAACCATATACTTGGATGTGAACGATTTACTAATTTAGAAAAAAATTATATTAAAATCATTCTCATACGTCTTTTGATTCTTGTTAAACAAAAAAATATCTGTAATAAAAATTCATCGGATCTGTATGCAGATTGACATGGATAACTAATGTGTTACAGAGTGTTCCCATTTTATTATATTACAATCATTCAGTTTTTAGATTTTGGAAAATTTTACCATGGGCATTCTTAGTTTCGGATATTTTTTTCCGGATATTTTTACCGTGGACATTTTTTCCGCAGACATTTTTGTATAATACCATCGTATACAGCAGATACGTTTAAATAACCTATTCTGGTAAAATCCCCTCCTTTATCCTAGATGAGCTTAATACTATTTATTGACAAATTATATTGTATATAACCGTTTTCAGTCTAAATATTATATTTATTCTTTTATCATTCGTATTTTATTTTATTTTCACTTATTTAAAAATTTACTTTTGTTATTTTATGGGTTGATATTTTAATCGTATATATAATATGCGAGAACAATTGGGTTAGATTAGGTTAGTTGAGTACAACTGGTGTATTTTTATCTTTTTAAGTTTGAAAGGGGATAATTGGTATACAAATAAGAATATAAGATACTTTTGAAGCAATTGATATTATATATGTCCCGATTAATTGATAACTATGCATTTTCCATATTTTCAGTCGCTCCAGAGCATTCCAGGAGCCTTTCTATCCAAAAGCAGCTAATCGTAAATTGTATTATTTAAATGGATAAATATCAATTATATTAAAAAAAAAAAAAAATAAATATTGATGGATTAAATACATTTCACGTATATACAAGGTGATTCACTAACTATGGTGATTATTTACTCTTTTTTTCTTTCAATAAATTAATTATCTGGTATTGTTTTTGTTTTAAATCATACTTTCAAATACGAACTTCTTTTTTTAAATCTTAATCACATAATTTATAATTGTACATAATATAGTCAATGACATGACTTATACGACAATATTGATTTTATATATTATCTCGACAATTAAACGAGTAGCTTTTGAATTCCAAATTATTTAACTATGATGTACTAATCCGTGTTAATAGGTTTAGCAGATACCCATATATCTGAAGCTATAGTGATTAATATGAATAAATTAAATAATTAGTTAATACAAGTTATAATTATTAAAAGTTATCTTAATATAAATGTGATAAATTAAACATTGTATTACCTATATAATGCATTTTATGTATAACAATTTTTTGTTGAGCATTGTCTACAAGTTTAATAACTCAAAAAAAAAATGAAATACTTTTCGATTTAGATAATGCGTCGAAAGTTTCAAAAATTCATCGAATTCACAAATTTTCAGTAAAAATTATCTTTGAAAAATAATAAGCTTAGTGGTCATATAATATTTTTCAAAGTACAAAAATTATCCTGTTAGTTTAATGTTAAGTGATTTGAATGCACAACTACTATATCTTAACTTAAGTTCACTTACAGAGTATTTCTAAGATTTGATAGATAGTTATCCATTACACATTTAATATATTAAAGTGAAAACTGTAAAATAACTTGAAGTCTTCAAAACTTCTTTCAAATATTAATTTTTTTTTTTTGTAATAATTATGTTTACGAATATAGCTATATATTTTAATTAACGATTTTTATTTTGGCCTTACGCATATTTATTTAAAAAAAAATCTTGTATTTATTTGTTTTTTTTTTAAATTGTCATAAAATTCAGTAAACATAGATATGTATATTTATGTACTACTTTGATTTTTTGTTTTGGAGAGTTATTCTAGGTAAAAAAATATTAATTATAAAATTAGAATTTAAATATAGGATTATTCAACGCTCTATTGTAGTCTTGTTTAATTGAGTAGTCCGCGTTGAGTTCGTGTTTTCAAGATTTCATGTTTAGGCCTATTATAGAATAGTCTCTCTTTTTTTTGTTATTGTTATAAATGCGCATAGTGAACTATTGTTTCTATACCTATGGGAAATTCGAAGGGGAGGATTGTAACCCCTAAATACACCCCTCCTTGTTGCATGACACTGGATAGTACAACGTAATTACATTACATCGTTGCGATTTTTGCTTTGTAAGCGTTTCATCCAAGTGCGTATCTCGGGATTTGATAACAGTAAAGTTTTTCGTTTTAACTTGCTGGTGGTTATTATATTGTCTTGTCTTAAATAAAAATAAATAAATTATATAATATTATATTGTTTAACACTGTGATGATAGAATATACTGATAAGCGACCGATGATATAAATCATGACAACGCTAACTGTTAACTCAAAAAATCGTACTAGTCATATTTTTATTGATATATTAATGCATTGGCGATGCTAAAAAGCGCTTGGGGTGCTAAATGCTCTTAGATAAAAAAAAATTCAGTTATTTATCATCCAAAACTTATGCTGTGATAATAATTAATATGGCTATTTATAATATATTTATATAATTGTTCATACAATAATATATTCATCAAATTTATATTGTACAATATATTAATAGGCAAGCTCGTCACTATTGTATTCTTTAATAATGTATTTATTTTTAAATATAATTTTTGAAACGATGCGGTAGACTTAAAGATCGTATTTTCGAATACTAATGGAATCTAAACTTTTCCCTAGTAATTTTTTAGTTGTTACAAATACCTACTGTTGTACAGTGTTGGAAAAAGATAATTTAATTTTTAAGGTCAAGTTTAATACGACCTGTCGCGCGGTAGTACCGATTATTAGTACGTTAATGTAACAGGTATATATGCATATAATTTATTTTATTTTCAGGACTTGAATAAATATCTAAAATAAAAACAATCTCTACGAACCCCGCAGGTCGTGGGGCGCCGCGTGCATAGTGTAGTACTATATAGGTACAGGAGATAATAATATTATACAGGACGAGGGGATTTCGCTGACGGACTAAGAGAGTGTATGTACATATATACAGCAGTAGTGCCGCCGCAGCCCGCCACTATACACATGTATATACTAATAATGATAATACAATATATCTGTGGCGCGCCGGCGGTGTTTGTTTGGCGATGACGACGAGGACTTTTGGGCGGAGAGTGGGGTGGGCAAGTGTGCGGGTACGACGGCGGCGGGTCGGTATTCGGTAATACGCGTTTGAATAATAATGTGCGTATAATTCAAAGTTCGGTGCCGGTAAAACCGTCTTACCGCCGTCGTTGCAGCTCCTACCCCGTCATCACCTTTCGCCGCGATCCGTGTACCTCCTTTATTATACTGCACGTCTCGGTGTTATACTCGCGGTATACTTATACATTATATTCTTATAATATTACGCTGTATTATTATTATTATTATTATAACGGTTGAGTTTATATTGTTAAACGCGCGTGCACACGTTGATATCGAGTCGGAGCATTAATACGCGTTTGGAAATCACGAAAAGGGCGAAGATGTGCCGTATATTATGTATAGGGCCCGGATTTAAATGCACTTAAAACCATACAAATGTGCTCTAAAAAATAGCCAAAAATGCGCTTAAAAAATTCATTTTACCGCAAAAATGACTTAAATTGCCGTGTATTTTTTTTTATTCAATTTTTAATTTATAAATATACGCTATAATTATTATTTATTATTTTATTAAAAAAAAAAAAAAAAACTGAAAATTTGAAATGATGATTTGATGCTGACACGCAAATCTTTTGGCCGTTTTGGGGAAATATTATTCATTCTAAGCATACTAGCAAATTAAAATTCTAAGTAAGCCTATTGTACATGTACAAATTATAAATATAAAAAAAAATATGTTACTAAATTTTGAGCATTGCATTGAATAATAATATATTTTTTAATATGTTCAAACACCAAAGATCTTCTATTATCTGAAAGAATATTTTTGTACGCGGAAATGCTCCTTTTGACGTCCAAGAATGTAATAGGAGCAAATTTCATTTGACAAATATCGTTTGTAGTTAATTCTTCTAATATTTTTGTACGAGACATTTTTTTAGTAATTTTTAGATAATATTTTGAATAGGCTAAATTTTATCGTATATTGAACAAATATGCATTAAAAACCAATAAAATGACCCAATAATGCTAAAAATGCAAAATAAAATTTGTAGCTTTGAAACCCTATCGTTACATGGAATAGTTATGTACTTAGAGAGCACTGTGTAAGATCAACCAAAAAAATATGCACTTTGCATTTAAATCCAGGCCCTAATTATGCATATTATCTTCTATAATAATTAAGTCATGGTTTGTGTGTGCTGAACGTGAAACAATTCACAAGGCGAATCACACATCGTTCTATCTAGTAATATACATGGATAGGTAATGTGCAGTAACTCGAAAGTTGTTCATTATCAGTTCACACAATTTTGGTTTTACGGTGAATGTTTCGGTTTTTTTTTTGCACAAGTGTTGCTTTTTATATAAACTGCGTATTTTTTAAAACATTGCTTCCTGAGCACAGAATTCTTTTCATACGTCAAAGAACTTGAAAATTAATGTACAATTAATATATTATATTTTAAAAATAATATATATATATAGAGCATTTTTTTGAAAATGTTTATATTTTAAGTGCATTTTTATAAATTTTATAAAAATTTGATAAAAACCAAAAAATATATATATATTATACCGCTAAAAAGAAAGAAATTAAACAAGTATTATTTTTTTGCTTCATCGTATGGTTTTTATAACGTATGATGTTTTTTTTATCTATATACCCTTCTATTATAATATTATTAATACGACTCCGATAAAATAGCTTAGGTAAAAATATTTTATTAGACATTGAGATCGTTGAGTTAAGATGGATACCGGTTGTATGTCGACGTTATGTGTAATGTGTTCAAAAATGTTTGTGCTTGAACAATCGTATCTTCAAAAATTCATGTATCAGAAAAATTGACTGTTCAAATGGTTATTTAAAATATCTAATTGGATTTAAAATGTGGTTTTATTTTGCATAAAAACTAGTTTTATTTGAATATCAATAAGTATTACAATATGATAACAAATTTTCCATATAAATCATGTTTCCTTTCTTATCAATATTGATAAATGAAAATGCACTTTATCTAAAATACGTAATAATAATCGTAATAGCTAGGTAATGTACTTTACCCGATACGCAGTTAACTGTGTTGAGGAGATAATTTAATTTTTTTTTTATTAAAATAAAAAAAAAATTGATAAAATATTCATTTAAAAAAAAACCTTTCGAACAGATAATTTTTCCATACATACTTTTTGAAGACACGATTAACCAAAAACATGGACTTTCAAACAAGAAACATTCAGGCAGGTGACTCACACCCAATTAAAATATTTGTACATCTAATTATCAGGTATGTTAGATTAAAATAGATATTATACCTATACAGTTATGATAATTTATTAATGTTTTGCTAATTATTTTTTTTTTTTATATACACATACTATTATGTAAGTACCTACACTATATACTTAATTCGATTAATTTCGATAAATAATCAAAATTAAGTTATATTTACTTGTGTGAATCAAATAAAAAAATTATTTAATATGTCGTTAACATTATCATTATCATTCAGTTAAGCGTATATTAATATCAGTTCCCATTCATAATATATTATTATGATTCTTATACATTTATATCGTTTTTAAAAGATCAAAATAATTGATGTTTTTCACAACACTTTTCGCTATAATTAATATGAAACCTAAACTTAATAACTTTTATTTCTGCCCTCTTAATAAGTGGACATTTTTTTTAAACTTATTGGTGTAGTTATTTTTAATATTATTATTATTATTATTAATATTATGTTGTTTTTTATTATTCTATGTTATCGCCGTGGTCTGCACGATGCACGGCGACTTTTTATATAATTCGATCTATTTTTATATTATATTATTTTGTGTACATTGTCGGCGTGCGTCGGCCGACGATTCGGACCGACCATGACGACAAATGACAATAGAGATAATAATATGTTTTTAGCATATCTTTTGTCTATCAGTAGTCTGCCTGCACCCAGTGCACCCATTCGCCGAGTTGGGCCGGGCGCGCAGAATGATTTTAAATATACCATCATTATTTTAATTTTATTGTTTAATTCTTTTAAAAATTCTGACAATAAATGAAGATGACCACTCTCCCATCATACATAGCGTATACAAATGTATATTGGTTAATTTCAAACACGCGGTGTATCATGGATGTATGGACATTTTATATCGTAATTACATTTGTATATATGTCAGATGGTGTTGATACACTCTGTAGCTCAAAGTTTGCAGTGACAATAGTCCTCCAAAGATTTTCTAACGACTGTCGGTATGGTACTATGGTACAATGAATTTCTTAAGGATTTTATTGACATTGCAACACTATGAAAACCGTAGTATTTCATTTTTTGTATTACACTATAAGCGATAAATGGTTTTTAAAAAATATAATAAATAAGAAAACAAGATTACAGCTTGAAATAGGCCGGCGGCGCGACAAGGACGAATCGCGCGGAGAGTCGTTATTAAGTATACGAATATTGCCGCCGGCGGGGCATCGTCACCGCGCATAAAGTACAATAAATAAACGGATTTCGCCGCGGTCGATTATCATCAACTTCATGCGTTTGTGCACGTGTGTGAGCGTGTGATTTTTCTCATACGAGATAAAAATATAATATATATATATATATATATGTATGTATATACACAAAAATCTCGCACAAACAGCGGTAGGTGGCTTTCGTGCTTATTCAAATTCTGTTCATCTCGCAGAGAACCGAATAAATAAATAAACATATATATTATACGTAGGTGCCTACGCGAGTCGAGCTGCTGCGACGATAACGCTAGACCGGCCGTTTGTCACGTCATCCCCGAATTCTACTTCCCCGTAGCCTTATTTTCGTCAAAAATAAATAAATTGTATAATACTTATACAGCTAAATAAAAACGATAAAAGTCTCCGCGTCGTCATCGTCGATTAGGGTAAAACTGAACGCTCATAATATTTTTAACTAAAAATAGGTCTATTTATCTGTAACGTCTTTATAATTTTATTGTAATATTTTGTATATTACGTGTACGTTCTTCTTCTTTGTTTTTTGATAATTGTCCTCTATTATACTAACCATTTCATCTCACACCATAGAAAAATAAATAAATATATATATATATAATACTCTATATATCATGTCCAGCACTTTATATCCTTCTCCGTCTGTCGCTTAATGTCGCGTGATTTTAAAAAATTATTTTTTTATCGTATCATACCCACAGACCTGTAAAACAACTAGATAGCCAACTCCTTATACCATAACAAGAACAGTTCTGATGAAAAGTCACTGTTCCACACACTGGCAATGTTTACATAAAACACCACCATAATATTACTTTTATTTTTGTAATAAATCATGATCGACATTATACCTACATGGTATGAGCTGCATTCATTATAGTATATTACTCTGTCTGTAATAAGCTGTAATATATTACACAAACATAGACATGTCTAGTGTCACAAATAGTGGCCGTGCATCAGAGATGAAATCAAGTCGGAATCAAGTCGGCTATTTAAATGTTTTATATAATTTGTGATTTTACCATCTTCTTTAGGGCCATAACACCTGTATTTTTCTCACGGATTTAGCTCTATCACTGCTCTACGTTTTGCTAATTTTTACTTCTATATAGGTATTCCCTAAATCAGTATAATTATTAGGTTATGTACAGTGTCGGTGTGACAGACTGTACTTTCATTGTCGATTAAACATATATTGTAAATCATTTTTGTTTTGTTGTGGGGGGGGCAGGTAAATGATCGCTGTAGTCACTGCAATATAGTCGACAATTTTTAAACGAAAAATAGACCACACGTATTTTAATATATAATAACACACAATAATTAAATAACATTACAAAAACCCTATCGAATTTTTTGCGGTTAAGCAATATTGGAATAATAAGAGCCGTGCTCAACCGGCGGCGTATATGGACCTCTATATACGGTTTATTTCGGTTCTCCTTAACGTTCGTGTGTATTGCTTGCAGCGCGTGGACACCGCGTGTAGAAGATTTCATTTAATCAACGGAAAGACAAACAGTTTTCACGACGAAAACGACGTCGTATGAGATTTTTTTCGAGTGTCCTCCGCGGCGACGACGGTCCCCCATACGTCACACCTACCCGTGCCACACCCCATCACCAGTATTAGTAATAATACTACACCCCCGGAAACGCCGAGGTGGTGCGTATCGCATGCGCCCGTTCTGCATATACCTACGCAATATAATACATAATAATATAATAATATATATATATATATATAGTGGTGTATAGGTATAAATAATACAATGTGACGCGGCGCGCGTTCGTGCAAGACGACGAATACCGAGGGCGGCGGAAGTATGCCGCTTACGAAAATACCGAAGATGCGGCGCTGCGAGATTCTTACGGCCGTATAATAATAACAGCCGCGACGTAGTTATAATATATGCATATTGTGTATATATATATATATATAGTATATACCCACGCAATACTACGCGTACACCGCGCGACACAATAACGAATATAATATAATATAGTGCGTTGCGTATATTATTATTATTATTATAATAAAACCGAACAGTCAGCCGCCACCGTCGTATTTTGAAGGAACTATTATATAATATATACCGTCGCGGTCGGGGGGCGTTGGCATTTTTGGCGATGGCCTTTTTCGCGCAAGAATGTCGCTGGCGAGCGGTCGTTCTTTTGTAATCGCACTGCAACGTCTAGAACATGCAACGTCAACGTCATCACAAATATCGTTTTGGGGCATAATATTGCTGCTATTATTTATGCGGCCGGATGCAGTGGTGGGTGGCGCCGTCGGCGGAGGGTGGTGGCGATTTGCGGAGCCGTTGAAAATACCGATAAATAATAAAGCCAGTATAAAAATATAATAATATTTATTACGCGTTATCTATAGGGGATGAGATTTTTATGCATTCACATCGTCGAGAAATAATATCCAATAAAATGGTTTTAAAATTTAAGTTTATTTACTCCACTTTGAAAATATACTGTATAATATTATAAACTATAAATGATCACGTATTAGGTAAGAAATTATCGATGAACACGACAAACACACTCTCAATAATTATTTTCTCTCACTCGACTAAATTAGACGAATGTGTGTCATGACCTCTTAGTTTTCTTTTTTTCTTTAATATATAATATATATATATTATATAAAACAATTATTTTCCATGTATAGCGTAGGCTATAACGATTAACGAAACACTATAATATGCTCAAGGTGAATTATGATGCAATAAAAATAATAAAGGAGTTACCTTACTATATAGCGTATAATACTATATTGTGTAAAATTAATGATAATATACAATACAATGAACACGAAGACAGAATTCTAGTGCAATTTCAAATGTATTATTTATCATTCCAAAACTTAAACTATAAGTCCAAATCTTGTGAAGAGAGTTGTTTAATTTAGACTGAAAAGTATTGGTTTTTGCATTAAATTGAATATTATTAATTATATTTCATCAAAATTCACGTTTTTGTATTGCCATATGACGTAGATGTCATATAGAAGTTATTTGTAATATTTTGTTATCTCGATGATGTATCATTGTCGTTAGATTTAGAGTTGAATAAATAAATTATGTACCTAATAAAAATAATAATTAAAGGAGATGACGTGATAATCGTAATATACAACCGATAGGAATAAAATATATACAAAGTAATATAATACGGAAGAATTAATAGTAATGGAAATATTATAATTTTAAGAAGGTACATATCATTAGATTGAAAAAAAAAATGTTGATCTCAAAAATAAAATTTACGCAATTTAGTACGTATTTTTATATATATACATTCCGACGTTATATTTTAATTACACGTTTTTTCAGTGTTTTCTTAAATGCGAATATTCGGTCTTTGTATGTTATTATTATATTACATATTATAATGACATAATATCGCGGCGGTAGCCCAAGAGTTGACCGCTACGAAGGTGTCAACTCTTCGCACATTATTGTCGTCCATTTCGGCTTCGTCGTTATTAATGGGCGCAAAGACGCACTGCAGTATACTTACATGTAATATACTGAAATGTATTATTATTTTATATAATATTTATCATCCAATATATAACCGCGGTGGCAGTGTCGAGATTTTCGAAAAATCTTCGGCTCGGGTGAACGGATTTATCGCAGCAACCGCTACCTCGGTGGCCGATGATATTTTTAATAAAAAAAACTGTCATAATATATATAGGTAGGTATGTTGGTAACTACATATATATATTATATCACCTCTGGCCGGCACCGATATCGTCGTTATTGTATAAAATATAATACGCGTCGATCATATTATATACACGTCAGTGAGTGTGTGTGTGTGTGTGTGTGAGCGCGCGCGCGCGCGTTAGGCCGAATGCGGTCGACAGATTACTCGAAGGATTGCGTTTACTCGGCGAGTGTATATATGGATATTTGATAAATATGAAAAACTTACCGACGTTGATCCGAGTGATCCGACTATTATCGTCAACAAAAACTAACCTGCCTACGCCATCGAAATCGCTAACCAACATAATATTCAGTATAAAATGATGATTGGGGCAGGGATGTATATAATTACAAAAAAATCCATAAAAAAACGCGAAAATGTCTTAAAATTCTTTAAATTTGTCCTATACAAATGCGTTTAAACATTTATTGCTAACGGTTTAAATAATAATTACCTGTGTGTGATTGGAGAATTTCATCACGTGCAAGAATTATTATTGTTACCTATTAACATTTTGATTATGTGTATAAATGTGAAAACGGTGGTTGAAGTGTATTGCACATCTAATACACGTTGGACACTATCCGACCGCTTTCATGCGTACATCACTAATGATAAATTGATTTTTATATTTCCTTCAAAAATAGATCGTGAAAAATTTTCTAAAAACTTAAAACATATTATACCTATAGAATGTTGTTTGAAAAACGAAAAAAAATCATAATAAATAAAATATAACATTAGTATATTCAGGATCCCGTTTGCACATTTTCCACTTGTTGAGTTACAGTTTAAAACGCTAGAAAAAAGCGGCATTGCATCAGTCTCAACTACCGTAAATCGTAATAATAATGCATACAAATAATAATATCGTAACAATCTAATATTATATAATAAAATATATTACAATAAAATACTACCCGTTCGTAATTTTTTTTTCGTATTATACACGATACGAACGGATTCCGGGAGATTATGTACGGCTTTCGGGAAGTTTTTACGTAAACAAAATTGTATCGATGAACGTGCTACCGTACAATTCCGAACAGTTTGTCAATCGTTCAATTATATTTTTTATTTTATTTTTTTCGCTTAACTATATTTTATAACGATAAACATATTATTTGATAATTATTTGGTTTAATTTTTTAGCATATAAATTTATCCCAACCTATATATTAGCCTTAAGAGCATGTCAGCGCACTGTTTGTTTTCTCTCTCTAGCCCACGCGCAACATAGACAAAACGCATTTATGCAATCTGAGTAGAACTCGCTCAACTTTGGTTCTAAAATTAAATTTTGATAATATTTCTGAGTACAAGACGATGAGTATTTTCCATTAGTATCAATACAACGTTAATTATATCGTTTAGAAATAGCTACCTATAAATTACAACATTTTTAAATAACCTTTAACTTTTGAAAATTTAATTTTTTTTTTTAAAACTCATAGTCTTGTACTCAGAAATATTATCAAAACGTAATTGTATAATAGGTATAGTTCTACTCAGACCGCGTAAATGCGTTTTGTATAGTATGTTGCACGTGGACTAGAGAGAGAGAGAACAAACAATGCGCTGACATCCTCTTAAGGGTAATAGGCTATATAGCAGCTAAGGTGGTCATAACGTTTAGATATTCACTAATTCCTTTTTCCCGATAATATCTCATCTCGATTGAAATCCAAACGTTCCACAAAATAGAATAAAACAGTATTAAGGATTTGAATTTTTTTTTTCAATGCCTGACACGATTTTTTTTTTGCTCTACAACCGCGCATATATATAACGCGCACTTTATTAATATTATCATACGGTATATATTTTGTATTTTTTGTCATATTATTATTTATTGAAATAAAATTGCACACCACGAACAACCCGAGTATAAAATACAATATATTATATTATAGAAGACCGAGTACGAGCGTCGTCTTATTACGTTAAAAACATGCCGTCGTGAACATCATACGCCCCCGCTGTGCACGTGTGTAAGTCGCAGCGACCACTGTGATCGGGGTTAAAGTTTTTACCCTAAATAATAATAATAATAATAATAATAACAATAATAATAATATTATTATTATGTATAACGATCACGTCGGACGGCAGAGAGTCGCGCGCGCGGTGTGTGGTTTTCACGAAAACGTCATATCGTCTGGTTATTAGTAATATCGTATATGCGCGGTGTATAATACGCATTATATATTATATTATGTTTACGACGGTGAAATTTGCAATATATATAAAATATTAGGTATAATATCAAGATAATATATTACCTATACACATGCATACTATATATATATACTGTACACAAGACCGTATAGGTATCTATATATTTATATTATATACGTGTACACGATGTCGAGGTATATATATATACGTATTGTATAGGCGTACGACGCACGGCATTTTATAATATCGCAAAAGTGACGTTTTCTTAATATTTATAGTATTCTATAGTCATAGCCGTTGTCGTCGTCGTCGTCGTCGTCATCGTTGTTGTTGTTACATATTTTTTAAAGTATTTTTTTTTTCGATTTAAAATTATTAATTTTTCTTTTCTAATTTCTACGATTAGTTAACAATAAAGAAAAATTATTTACTAAAATATTATAAAATCAACGAGTTTAAAATTGTCTGAATTAACCTTGAATTCGAAAAAACTTTATTTTATAAATTTATAATACAATATCTTAGATCGATATTTTTTCCGAAAGATGAAATGTACATCCTTGAAGTGTCTATATTCGGTTACATGATTAGTATTAGTTTATCAATTATCGGATTATTCCAACATAGTATCCCTACGCAAGTTAGTTCTAAATGTAAATCGACGGGTATTGATATAAATATTTATATACGTGCGAACAGACCATGCTGGTAGTGTATACATACATAAACATAAGAACAATGCGTAGCAAACTACAATATTTTAATCTACGAAATAACGTAGCACAAACAGTTCAGTATTCGCGGTCTATAAAACAATATGCATATAAAAATTACATTCGAAACAAAACAAAAAATTAACAAAACCAACCAGCAATGAACATTGACCGAACATTTTACTATTTAGACATTTACAGAAAATGATTAATAAGTAGATGGACAATTCGCTACTCGCCGTTATTTAGAATTTGATAAATATTCAAAAACATGTAATACCAAAATATATACTATTATAGTATCATTAAAATTAAATCCCATTTATTAGCTATATATATATATATATATATCAAAATATTATGCTGTAGTTAGTGTTAAACATAAAAGGTCATGTAAAAAATATTTTATTAAAATCATTGAAAACATAATATAGTGCGCGTACAAAATGATACTTATAAGTTTTAAATAAATAAAAATAAAACAAAATAATTATCTAAAATACTTAAGGGGGCTGTAGACGATGCAAAAAATCACTTAAAACAGGCCATAAGCTAGACAACACCGTGGGACTTGGGCTTAATTTTGAAAACAAATTGAAAATGTATTATTATTAAATAGATACCTACTATATAATACATATAGGTATATAATAGTACCACTAACGTAGTAGCTAACTTGTACACAGTGATCTCCATCCTCCCCGCCCTAAAAACTACGCTGTATATATTATAAATAATATTCTATTCGTGTAAACCGTTAGAAATTTTTCCGGTTTTTAATTAACGTCGAATGTCGGCCCGGCATCGTGGTTTTTATTATCTGCTCTAAAACTACTAGTACGCACACATACAAACACGCACAGACACACACACATATTATATAATGTGTAATAGCGTCGGTAGATGATGGTATATATTCATCTTATATAAAGTTATTTCACGGCCGAGGGAGAGGTCCCTCGCGCGTATAGTATTATTTTATAATGAATAAATGATGGTTATGCAGACGGCCAAACTATATAATATATTATATTATAAAAAATACAGGATAACCACCAGCTAAGCACGCCCTCGTATTATAGTTATGAATTAATTCAAATTCTAATTTTTGGAACTTTTAAATAATATACACTAGGACCACATTATCAATTATTTATATATATATATACGACTTAAGGAGTGTCTAGTGGCGATACAAATATATTTTCTTCAACTTACAACTACATTATGCAAGCTAATAAACACATTACTTTATTGATGTTTCTAAATCAAAATTCAAACAAACATTTCTAAGTTACTATAAGGATAGTATAATCCTTAAAAAAACAGTACAAATATATAAAAATATAATATACGAAAATAATATTAACTAAATAATAACCTAACCTGGGTAATATTGGGTTTCTTATTTATTATACTAATGTGATTGGGAATTTTTATAAGCTATAAAATATAATTAATTTTTGATAACATTTAAATTTTGAACTAGAAAAATCAATAGTTTTAAGAAAAAAAATGGGTGTATCTCATTTAAAAAAAATTGAACAAATTCATTTTTAAAGGAAAAATGTTGGGTTTAGGATGAATATACTTGATGAATCATTCTGTATACACTACCAAGAACGCTACTGCCGTGACTACGGTATATATTATATGATTTAGTCACGTCGTATAACGTCAGTTTCTGCGGTGGTTTTTCATTAAAAACATAGCCGGAAAGAACGGTGAACGGTGTTTACTATATACACATCTACCTATCGACGGCTGGGGGTTATGACGGAAGTACAGAGGGAAGCCGGAAACAGTGTTACAGTTTTACTACTGTCATTAGACTCATCGGAAGCACGACGGCAACAATCATATAGCGATGGTCGGCTGTGTGGTTACGGTACACCCTTGTAAAGCACAATGTGTATTGCAATTTTTAATTAGACTAAAAATATATTAAAAGTTAAATATTAACTAGAATTTTTATAAAATTTAAAAAGAACACTGTGGCGATTTAAGCTAAGTTTTTATAATGAAAACATTGATTATTTTTTATTAAATTATTTTTGTGAAATATTTTTTATAATAAATTAGTTATTTTTCTTTTAAAATGTTTACGTATTAAAATTGAACAAGAGTATTATTCTGTTTTATGTATTAAGAATAGTAAATAACGAATATTTTAATGTATTATTATAAAATATGTGTATAGGTATCATGTAAAGTACCTATGTATTTAAAATCTATAATTTGGTAATTACTGTTATTGGTTTAACTTATTTTATTTTATTGTAGTTTATGGTCAATTCCACCATTAGTTTTAAAAATTAAACAAAATTGCTCTGAGTCTTAAATTAATATGTCATATTAATCAATTCAACTATAGAAAACAATTACATTTTAAAATTTAAAACAAACACGATATAAAAGATTAATAATTACTATGGATAAAAAATAAATATGTGAAATACAGAAAAGCATAGACTGAGAATTAGCTTAGGTATTTAAGAAATAAACTTATGTTAGAAAATGTTTGTATTGCGAAAAAAATAATGATTAAGAACGTGTACAGCGCTAGATGGTTAAAGTATCGGCCTATCGAGTCTAACGTGTAATTATAGTTAAAGCTACTTTATGGTTTAATAATTCAATTCCATTATATTTTCTAATACTATTTGTACTAATAGACGTATTTTGAGCGGTCCACTGGGATTTACTCGGCAGTGCAATCCAGGCCTAAACGCGTGTAGAACTCAAATGGATGGAAAACTATGACGAGCGCAGTGAAGGGAGCATTTAGCGAAAGTTTGTAGGATTTCAAAGGTAGAAACACAAGGTATGTCTAAACGAAAGCGAAAGAAAAATAAAATGGTTTTGATATTTATATTTTCAGGAAGCGTTTAAAATATGTTATTTAAATATATTTAAAAATTAGAATTTCATAGTTGAATGAATTCATAATATTTCAATTATTTAATCATAAAATCACAAAATTATTTATTTATTTCACAAATGTGTATGTGTCACTATCATGTAGCGAGTACGCTTATAAAATCAATCATATTATACATAAATCGACAATCGTGTATTATGAAACCTTTGTATAAAAACTAATAATTCATATACTCATATACAACATATACAATTCTTTAAGTTATTAGGTTATATTTTCTAAATATTTCACTACAATGGTAATACGTCATAGGTAATAAGCGATAGTTAATTGTGTCGTATTATATCCGTTGTTTTAAAGAACAACAAATAAGATGCCAAACGTCTACCGGGAGTTAAACTGGGTTCACATAGTATACGATGGTCAAATATTCAAAGCAAAACACTCGGAGAACATACGTTTAAAAAAAATGTAGATATATAGTAAAAATAAATAAATCTATTAAACTAATTTTAATTTCAAAAATCAAATATAAAAACCATAAACTATTTTATTTGAATATATAAAGTAAAATTATAGATACAAACATTGAATACGTGCAATTAACCGTAAGTAATGTAGTTTTTATCAACCAAAACAAAATTATTAAAAAAAAAAGAAAAATATACGATTAATATAATATTATAATGATATTTCAATACATTTATGTGCCGCGGAACACCGGTTGAGAAACACTGCTCTAATGTTCAAAACTACATTAAGCTTGGAAATATTTAAATACTTTTTTATAATAAAAAATATTTAATATTATATTTTTATAAAATATGAAATCTATATAATATATAGGTACGAGTATAAATTTAAATAAATATAAAGCAATACTTTCAATAAATAATGTGATTTTAGAATATAGTTTTATCATTATTGTTAATTATCCACTAAGATTATATAATAATAATAATAATTAAATTATATGTAACGCTGTCAGATTAAAATTTACCACAAAGATAGCGATCAATGGTGAAACAAAAAAAAGTCATATTATATCATTAATGATCGTTAAAATTTAAACATTTTTCAAAATGGATCGTACCGTGAAAAGTTTGGGAACGTCTGTGTTGTCTGTGTTAGTGTGTAATATTTTATCGATAAAAATACATGTCACAAACCATGACGAATGTGAATGAAATTTATTTTTTTCAGCACTTCAGTGAAACGTCGAGCGACTCGCCAAGACAACGGGAAAACGACGACGACAATAATAATTATTATTGTTATGCGAATAACAACGCACCTGTGGCCGCTGTAGCGGATGACTTTTTGATGGCGACGACGACGCGCGATGGCTCTAAAGAAATAATAATAATAACAGACGAGCGCCGAACAAAAGCGATATAATATAATATTATTGTTATTATTAAGACCACCGAAGCCACGCTGATAGAGAGGGATTGAAACCGTCAACGTGACAATATGACATTACCGTTGGGTGGAGGTGGGAGAGAAGTGAAAATAAAATCTCAGCTTGCAAATCGACCACTGGTGTACAAATCACAATCACTGTCGAAGGTTTCGTCGTCACCTGCGTCAGTTATAATATAGTTGTGGGGAGGAGGGTAAAAGCAGTGGAGCACTAATATATTATTATAATGTGAATATTATAATATAATATTATATAAACGTTTTAAAAAGGAAAATGGTTTTAGCTTCTTTTTTTTTTTAGTACAGCTTCATATTTTCATACTATTTTTTTTGTCTATATTTCAAAGAAAAATTCTTAATTCATCGTGACTATTATGTTGAGAACAATTATTCAAGTACAAATAGTAATATATAATTACAATAACCCACTTAATCCATCATATATTAACGGAAACCCCCCAATCACGAGTCACGACTATACGACAAACCTTAAATTAATTTATTTGACATATTTTAGTTGTCGATATTTGAAAAATATTATACACAATATTATATTATTAAAAAACTTCTTGCAGATAATAATATTATATATTAGCTAAAAATGTAATGTGAACTCTATAAACATTAATAATATTAATATATACTTAGTTCAAAATATCCAATATTCTATACAAATTATTGTTATAGTAATCAGTATTGTATCATCAGGTTACACAACATACGTCATACATGCGCGCGAGTTTGTATACGCCAATTTAAATTAATTTACAATTTTGCATTAATAATAATAATAATAATGATAAAACAAATTATCAGCGACGATAAATTATGAACCATTGGCTGTTATGTGGACGATACAATACACAATATTAGCAAGTACATATACATTAAACATTAATTTTTAACACGTTGAGTGTGACCGAGTTTTGACACGTGCATCGCGTTAAGCCGCATCAAAACATGTTCGGTATTATAAACGTCCTTCGAGTACCGTCAATAACGGGTACCCATCAGAACCAGATTCTGCTAAATAATATAATTGTCCGCATAATCGTCATTTACCGACGTCAAGAATCGAAACTGTTTCAAATTTAAACCAATTCGGTTTTGAGAACGATTTTATTAATTTTCTTGTTTTTGTTAATGTTTTAAGATCAGTTTTTGAAAATTTCCGGTGATAGAATAATATTCGTATTATTACTACTTCATAATATCCTCGAGAATTGTATTAATAAATTCAAACATAATATTTTTTTAACATGAAAATATTTGCTTTAACCTGCGAATAATTAAAAATATTATAAACAGTTTTTAGAATTTTAAGAAATTCGGTAAGCTCGTACACCCCTAACGTGGCCAGATGTAAAAAATAAAAATGTTACTCTCTTTCCCAAATTTTTAGGTTAGGTACCGCTTATATTCATACAGTATTTCAAAGTAATATATTGTATATACTCGTACATCCTATCATATTGTACATAAACACAAACCCAAAAGCAAATAATACTGTACAAAATAAACAACGGGCGGTCCTTAAATGTTTTTTTTCACGTACATGAAAAGCTATTTCAGTTTATTTCTTTGGGTTCTTCCGAAAAGTTTAAAGGTACGGGTTTAATTTTTAACGTTACAAATAGACATATTAAGTATAGATAACATAACAATAATAAAACTATTATGTACTCGTACAAGTTTTACGGTACAACATACTCGTACTAATATATTTTAATCTACTTTGAATTTAGGTTGGTTTAATATTCAATGTCCAAATTAAAATTGTCTTACCTTTGTAATGCAGTATTTCTATTTTAAACCTATATTTTGAATATTAAATACCAGATAATTTCTACAATATTTCATAAATTTAAGCCTTTGTTTTACACTTATTATTTATATTTTTAAACGTAAAAAAAAATATTATTTTTCGCAAATTTAGTAAAATATTTGGCACCCTTTTTGGTTTGGGTGAAATTTGTTTGATTTTCAAACTATTTTCTTCTACATCTCGTTTTCTACTATTTTTAAGAACTTCCTGCAATTCACTATGTTTTTTATTTTTAGTATACTTATGTTAATAAGATAATAAATCATGTGTTTTTAAAAAAAGTGTACACATATTTCTTCATTTTTAATGATATTTCTATACAAATAACTTATAGCTGAACCATTCACATTAATGATTAAGTTAAATAAAATAATAAAAATATAATACCTAAGACAAATAACTACAGTTAAACACTTACATCACGCAAGTACACAACTCACAAACATCGATTGGTAATAACCTAATTTTATTTTTGTTTTAAAAAGCCTAATCTTAATATCGCAAAATTATAGACTATATATTATACAGGTTACATGTACCTATATAGTACAGTAATTAATTTACTGGCTATGAATAGATATTGGTAGATATCTATACATTTGAGCATACTAAATCATAATAATCTAAAAAAACGTGATTTATTTAAACGAAAAAAATATCAATTTATACAATTCCATAACTCATAACATTATTATTACTATTATGCCTATATGGGTATAAGAATATCACTCGCGTTAATCCCTTCGGCCACGTTTTCCGAAAATTGTAATAAACCAAAATATATAATATTACAATACTTGCCTGTTCTGTTATCGCGTATAATTTATATATATATATATATTTTACTATACTATAATATCATTTGTGCGATTATAGGCATATATATATATATATATATAATGTATAAAATAGTATCGTTGTATTATTATTGTTATAATGCTCTAACACTACAACCCGTCCCCTTTGATGTAATGTATATTATATAAGACGACGATTCGGGGCGTTTCATCTCTTCATCATAGGCACGGAAAATATCGTCGTCGTCGTCGTCGTCGTCGATGCTAATAATTTGCATATGATTATCCGTAACTACGAATTAAATGATTTCGAAGTTTCAGCGGTTCCTTTACCGTGACGTTCGTATCATACGAACTATATACGGGTCTGTCGTCTTGCCCGTGACCGCGGCCCTCCCTAGCCCTCGTGTGACACTATCGGAGACCGTCAATTATTGCTAGCGGCGCCGCGCCGTCCGGTCACTTGGCCGGTAATAAACGCACAATAATTATAATATATTATCGGTATATACATATCATTATGTCCGTCTTAGTACGACGGTCATAATATAATAACACGTACACGGTCCTGTTTTAAGAGCGGTGCTTATTAATTGTACCTTTTGAAATCGTCAGTGTTGTCCAGAAGACACACTACCCCCGCGTTGTGAGTGAGGCCTATTTGGGTGTCGTCGAAGGGTATACAAGGAAATTGCATTTCTCCTCCGTTAAAATATTTCCGTCTCGGCGTTCGGGAGACTATACCGACACTCACCCGCGTGCGCAGGCCGTATATAGTGTGATGACGGTTTAACCATTATTGTTACAAAAACGATACCAAATTATAACCAATAATCGAATTTAAGATGTTATTTATCTTGAAAGGGGATTAATAATTACTGATTGTATGCGTCGTATAATTTACTTGGTATGGTTTTTTTTTTAACAAACGCCCTTCTAAAAGGAAAAACAAACTGATTTGCAGAGCTATTAAGACATCGCGTTGTGTAAAATCCATTGCCGGGAATATCAGGAATAGTATAATACTATTATATGCTCACACGTCATGTAAAAAAGTGAAATCGGTCGTTAATCTCAAATGATGACTACCATTTACTTTTCATAGCTGTAATCATTCAGACAACACGGGAAAAGTTATAAATGCTGTACAATATCCACATGAAAATTCCATTAATTATTTTAATTTCAATATATTTTAATATATATTTTATAAGGTATAAATAACTATTATACGCTGTAAAGCTGCAATCGCAGATAAATCTAATTGCGTAAATCGTAAAAGTTCAAAAATAGTATGTTTCCGGAAACGTCACATGCCTGGGAAATACGACCTATATATAATCTCGTAAGTACACATTCAGCGTAAATATCGGGGTAAAATAATATATATATTATACCGTAGATAATATCGTACTCATTGGTGGCAGTTACCGTGAAATGCCCGCTTTTGTCCCGACGATCGCTGCTTGTGCCAAATATGAATTATAATTATGCGGTCGCGAGTTCATCCGCCGGGCAAAAGTGCAGTACCGTGTTAAGGTTTTTTTTTTTTTTATCATTATTATTCGTTTTCCGTCCATCGAACAAGACCTTCGATCCGCCCACCACCGTTACACCATCAACACCTTTATCGCTTTATCGTGTTAGCCTCGTGAGAAAACACAGAACCGCGAACGCGCATTGCTCACTCTGCGTGTATTTATAAATAAATAATATATAAGCACATAATATATATGATCATGAATTGGCTTAAAATTATAATAAAAACAATATACATAATATGTATTTATAGGAACTAAAATAGGATTATTTGTATAGATTAATCAGCGGTGTAGCCACGATCTTTCTATACGAGCTTATGGGATAGAGGGAGTGGGGCAAGAAGATGTTTAAGACTTTGTGTTGAATGAGCTTGACGGTTATAAATATAATGTGACTTGAGTAAAATAGACAAATTATAAAATATGCACAATAACTAATCATTAGTCACACAAAAAAGCCGCACACAACATAATCAATCGTCATACAAAACAGTACAATTAAGTAAAGTAACAATTAAAGTTAATTTGGAATTTGTTGTCCCAAATTATATAGAATTTAATCTGATCACTAAAGTATAGATACATTTTGTAGAAAATATAGTTGTTATAATAAGTAATAACGTGCATAATAAAATAAAAGTATTGAAATACGAATATATTAATTTTAATTTTAATGGTTATAGTTACGGTTATATTATGGTTGAAATAATAAATAATACAAAACATTATTTATACATTTTTAATTAAATCAAAATAAAAAAAAAAATAACGCTAATATAAAAATTTGGTGAAAATTTCAAGTATTCACAATGATTCGTTTTTAAGTTACAGTAAAATCAAAAAATCGATTTTGTCGAAAAGTGGTTATGCGTAAAAATTCCCGTTTTTCTGTTATTTTTTCAGTGTTTTTCCCGATTACGGGAAATTTTTTACTTTTGACTCCCCCCCCCCAAAAAAAAAAACCAACGATAAATTTTCCTATTCCAAGAGGGGCTGAAGTCAAAAATTGAAGCATTATTACTATTCCAAAAACGTGATGACAGACACAAAAATAAAAAAAAATAAAAAAAAATCACACATCATTGTAAAATCAATACATTCACCACTCCGTTCAGAATCTAAAATGATCGAGCTTGTCATCGATATGGTAATATGTATAAACGTAAATACATCTGACTAAAATAAAAATCAAATAGACCGACTTCAGTTTACACGACATATCAATTAGTGCAAATAAAATTTTGTGGTTAAAATCACGTGTAAAATAAATTGTATTGTTATACATTTAAAATGTACGACACACCGTGTACTCGAAAGTTGGGTGAGTTTTTAATACATATCTATTATATATATATTTTCGTAACGTTTAACGCAATTCTAATATTTATACTTATACAAGCAAAAACAAAAGTCAGACAATAATAAATATTTTATAATTATTTACGAAAAATTGAGGAAAACTAAAATTAAAGTTTTGTCAATATAAATAATGATCATGTACATTAAAATCTATTGTTGATCAAGATCTATATTATTGTTACCGAGTTAATAGACGATTAATATGTGCGCAATTCTTATAATGTTGTAAATAAAATATACATATTATATATAGATTGCCTGCAGACTCCGGGTTATATATTTTATGGTGATTATAACCGTTTTTTTACCAGTACGCTAAATATAATACCGTTAAAGTCACGGTTTCTATACGGCGTGCACGCGTCATATTATTTTTATGTTTAAATCGACCTCCGCGGGAATCGCCGTTTGGAGATCGCGGGAATACTGCTACAAAAAAAAAAAAAAAAAACATTAATACTAAGAGCGGCGACGACTTTGTGACAGGTGACTTGTCAAGGGTTTGCGAAACGCGCGAGACTACTGCAGCACACCGATAATACACGGGCGTTTACGAACGTCTCGTCGCGGCCTCCGCAAACCGTGTAGCCAGCCGGCGGCGGCGGTCCACTCGGGAAAAACGAAATCACCCCGTACACGCATGCAGACGCGCTGGCACCGTCGTCGTACACACGTATCGTACAAGACATAATATTATTATTATTATTATACAGACACGAGTGTTATCGCACGCAGTAATATCGGAACAGTGTGTGTGTGTGTGTGTGTGTGTGCAGCATATTGGCACACACGTTGGCCATAAATCATTATGCAGAGGGGAACAAAGGCGGCCTCCGCGCGTCATCGTATAAACTATCGCCGAGTCTGCACGCGCACGACTTGTTGTGAGCGTAAAGTTATTACTTACGTCGCCACTATCAATTCGACGTGGTAGGTAATATTACGTAGTATACCTATATATGTACGCGTATAATAAAATAGGTGTATAATATTATGATATTATGTAGTCGCGTCGACGTCCGGTGGGACCTCGCGGTTTTCGCCGACGAGATGATGCTTATTATAATACACATAGGTAAATGACGTTTATGTGCGTACCAGCTATAATATTATAATAATATGTTTTATAATAATATTAATATAATACCGTTTCTCTAGACATAATGCGGCCGTATATTATTATATGTACGTGGCAAATATTACCTATATATTATGTATGTTTTATATTGTATAATATCGTGAGGTGAGTATAGTATTGTTTCGTCTTTGCGGTGTCGGGTTATATGCGTTCAACAATTAAGTGTTCGAAAATGCATATGTTTGAATCAATTTTCGTTCATATTATATTGTACATTTTTATGAATATATTATGATTTATTATATTATATTTATATATATAGTCGTTAGACCGTTATAAGCTAATAACAAAACATCAAAATGTCGATAAAATATATATTGTAAAATTAATATCTATTACACAGGCATATAGAGCGGTGACTTTAATCTACCCACTCGTTATTATCGTAAGTGTAATCATAATATGGGTTTCTGTAATATACTTTTAGGCCGTATATATCGACTGCAGTATATTACCGACTGTCATTTTGGTCATTGTAAGGCCAAAACGCCCAAAACATCGAAATTCAAACTCGTATTATAAAATTGATATCTACCTACTATGTAAAAAATATTTTATTAGTTAATTTCATATTAATTAAATATGATTGAATTCAATATTCATTCACCTACGTTTAATAAAAATAATTTACGTAAACGGAGTTATGAAAATATGTACTATTGGATCTTATTCAAAAAATGTAGCGCTAAATTTCTAACAAATAGTAAGGACAACGAACATATTAAAGACAAATTGTATAGGTATTTTTAAACGGACCGTTCACGTGTACCAAATTCTATACAAAATGAATGTAAAATAATTAAAAATGAAATCTTAGCTACTGCTTTATTCTATGTACGATTACATCTGTTGACTCTTCTCAAATTATTTAAGTGCATCAAGATGACTTATTAAAAGTCATGTATAAAAGATAAGTTAAACAAACCTTCTTGTGTTAAATATTTTAACCCTTCTCTTGAATTTAGAAAAACTATTTCTGGTCAAGATATTTTAACTTTTTTTTTTTAACTTAAAAAATATACGAAGAAAAAAATAGAATCGTTATTTTTACAACAGTTTAGAATTGTTTGTATCTGAGATAAACAGAATTTTGGCTTGCTGACGGAACATTCAAGTCTTGTCCTAGTTTCTTCAAACGATTGTATACAATTTACGGATCAATTAAGAGAGGAAAATATAAATTAATATGTGTACCTCTAGTGTTTACACTTATAACCAACTAAACTGAAAATACATATAAATTAATGTTTATAGCACTTAAAAATGTTCTCATTAAGTATAATATTAATATAAAGACTATAAATTATCGATCTAAAAATTATTACTGATTTCGGAATTACTGTTATCAATAATATTTTCGATTTACAACGTGCTTTTTTCATTTTTCTCAAAATATTAATTATCGCACATACAAAAGGGAAGATTAACTACATTAAGTTATTAACTTAATAAACTTAAAATTAATTTTGTGGACATTTCACAGCAATGGCTTTCCTTCCATTGTCATGAGTACGTATACATCACGAAAATTAATAAATATGTTAATGTTTATACTTATACATTTTTGCATTATTTTCCTAATAAAATATATATTTATATTATTTATTAATTGTTTAGGTTGACGAAAGTTGGAGACAACTTAAAACTGAATTTTCGAATGATGAAAGGAAACAAAAATTACTAGATTACTTCGAAATAACGTATGTGACTGCGAAATTAGTTGACTCCGTTGATGAAATCTACAAGTAATATTACACCCATATATTTCATTAGAGTTATGGTCAGTATTTCAACGGTTTGAATATGAATTACCACATACTACTAATATAACTGAATCTTGACATGGCTGTTTAAACAGGTAATTTTAAAATCAATAAAGTGTATGGATTTTATTTCAATATTATTAGTATTACAATATTGTATGTACTAGGTTGATTTAAAAACATCCAGATGTATACAATATACTTTTAACAAAAAAATTAAAGCGAGAAAGTTAAAGAATTTGCCTAAGACAGAATTTTCCAAAAATAATAAGGACTACTGAAAACAACACAAATAAATATTTTATTAAGATTTAAAAATAGTTATAAAAATAATATTGAGCTTTTAAAAGGCATTACATTTAATTTAATATTTAACATAAATGTGTTCATTTTTTGTTTTTAATTCGACGATATACAAATTTATGCAAACATTTTTTTACATAAATATGTTTATTTTTATCTCATTAACAATATAATATTGTATTATTAAAACATATATTTATTTAAACATGAACGTTGTTGTACAATTTTCATTCCAATATAGCATTTTTGAATATAACTACCTCGTCTTACAACATATATTTGTTTAAAAAATTATTTACGTTTTTCGTAATTTTTTGTTTTTTGTTTTATAGAATAATTAAAATACACGTTACTTGAATTTTGAAATAGGGCATTATATAATATTTGTTATTTTATTATAATTATAGAGTGAACAAATGATCTGAATAATATAAAAATTAGTGAACAAAATTAAGTCAGTAATTAATAAAACAACGATACATAGGTTACGTATTTTCTGTTGCTTGGTTATGATAGGTTATTGGTTATACAAGTTTATATTTTTTTGTAATAATATATTTTCAATATATATATATATATATATCAGTAATTAGGTTTATTTATATTTGTAGTTTATTTATTTCCTATATAGACACAGTGGCATGCTGAAGAAATCTAAGACAGTTGGTCTAAACAAAAATCAAAGATCACGTATATACAAAATTGTACAAAGACGAGTATCCACATTTTTATAATTTATAACCAAGTAAAAAAATCTAAAAACTTACGTTCATTTTCACGTCCAAAAAGTATAACAACACTGATAGTTATACGCATGACGCAACGGCGTATATCTTTACGAATGTTGATTTTTGAATATCACACAAAATACTCATAATATTACAAAATGCTGGGTTCGTCAAATCGAAACAGAAACAGATTAAAAACTATCATGTGATATTATAAGGTATATTATATATTTTCAGCTTTCACTATTATACCGAACTTATTGAAGTATTCTTTATTGTAAACACTATTTCAATCATTAAAAAAATGGAAAATATTCGTAAAATGAACTTTGAAATGGATTTTCAAATAAAAAAAATAAAATGATATATTTCACCTTTTATGTTCAACTGTTGATCATATACACATAAATATTTATATGCACATATAGATATATGTATTTGTATATAATATAAAATATTTTGTGAGCAAACAAAAATGGATTTCTTAAATTGTAAGTAAAGACGCTGCTGCTTTCGAAATTTTGTTTGGTTATTTTTATAAGCATTTTTATCTCTTCACATAAATATGGGTGGCATGTTATATTTTTATCTGTTTTTTCTAGTCAAATTTAAATTTTTTGAGTTTTGTCTACAGATTTTAGGAAATTCTTAAAAAAAAGTTCGTGAAGAATTTGTTTTGGATTATAATATGAACAACCGTTTTTTTTCCACCTGCTGTGATAAAATCAGTTAATTGACGGTTATTAGTTATAACTCCAAGTATCTTAGTAGTGTTTTCAGGATTTTGGTCTTAGAGGGAATATATATATTTAACTAGAGCTTTCTGAATCACAAGAATCTCTGCATCGAGTTGTCTTGAAATCGTGAAAATCAAGTACATACCACTACATCCACAAAGTAAATGATAAAAATAACAACTATATCATACGAACGATTAAACCTCACATACAATGTAATATATGTTATTTTATATGTAAAACGTTTATAATATGTCATAAAAATACAATCATATTAATTTGCCTATATTTTACAGCTAAAGTCCCAAAAATAATAATATTATATGTTCACCAATTGTTCTAACAATAGAAAAAATTAAGTGAATTTAACAATTTAAATTTAAAGTAAAATATATTATATCACGTGATAAATATAGTTATATTGTATTAAGTAGCCTTCCGCGGGCTATTTAATGCTTAAAAACTGTACGAGACAATTATAGCTTTCATGTAAATCCAAACTCATGTCCACTTTCCGGCCGCACTATCATTGCCAATTTCACGAATATTATAATATTAATTATTATTATTATAGTCGAACACTGCGGCACACCAGCTGTTGTTGGGCGGTCACGTCCCATACTTAGACCCCATAGGTTAGGCATGTGTAATTCGTATTTCGGGTGCGTATTACATTTGTGACGTGTAAACGATATAATTAGTGTACGTGCATTACGTATAATACTCTCGACATAGCGCATGCAAATTAACCATAGGAAAATAAAAATCTATGTACAGTGTGATTCTTTTAACAGTATAGTAAACTGTAAATCGTTGTTCCTCGACTTGTTCTTAAAAATTTTTTATTAAACCTATTCTTCTTACCTAATCAACTTAATCTATTTTATTAATGTGAAATTTTGATTTCTAATAAATACATCAAATATTGATATTATAATACTAATATTTTATTTTTACTTAATGTTTATAAGTTTATATAAGTCGAGTGATTATCAGTGGTAAGAAATACCCCGCATAATTTGTTTGAAATGTACCATTTCTTTCATATGAACTGTTTATGTAAAATGTTTAGAAAAGTATTTTCGCTTTACATTACGAGTTGAAATATTTACGATTGTTTAGAAACCAACTCTTAATAATGAATTCAACGACTAATATTAATAATAAAAATGTTAGATTTTAGTGTATATTAATTTTTCTAAGACTTAAGCTCCAAAAAAAGTTAATAATTCTATAAATAATCCGCGATCGCGAATTGAATAAAACCACACTGTATATTATACGTACCTAATATCCAACACACGTTACATTAATAACAGTATCAGTTTCTTAAAGAGTCTGAATAATTATTTTGGAAACCATAGGTGTTCTCGTTAATCTTGAACCAAAATATCATCAAAACTAGACAGTGATTTGAGTGGGAAGAAAACATTAGCTTACAACCACCACACACATACAATACAATATCAATTCATGGGTATTTTAATGGGTTACGAATTTCTAAAAAATATAATAAATATTTGATTTTAAAATGTCAGGAGAATTGAGTGTTTTAAAAATAGATGAGTATTATTTGTGTATCTCGTCCACTACACCAATTTACATAAATTCAATAAACGACACACGATAATAAATTATGATATAATTATTATAATATGGCATTGTAAACGAATTTTATTACGGTAAACCCGTATGGAAGCGTTCAATAGTCGACTGGATCTATTCGTGAATCTACATACTATATTTATTATGGGAAAACAAATCTCTAATAATTATTAAATTATATGTTATAATATGCATTCAACATAAAATTTAAACACAGTTAAGTATCACATTGTTACTACGATAAAATAAAAAAAATGGAATGTTTCAGTGATTTATTTTCCTTCCGAAAAACGTTAACTTTGCGCGGCGAGCAAATGTCTATTTATTTTTCGTAAAAGGACATAAAACATTTCGAAATCGTATTCCACGGTTCACGCCAACACAAAAAGAAATACAATTCGTATTAGGCCTGCGACACAATTCCCCGACCACCCACCCACCGCCTATCCGAAATTATTCCGTTTCGACGAAATATCGTTTGATGATAAGTTTTCAAACACTAAAAAGTCATAAGTTTTTTAATCGAGTCTGTCTACGGCGGCCCGGTCGCTCTGTATGCGCACTTCGGCAGAACGGCCCACTCTCCACAAGGTGCGTAAGACGTGTGTTGCGCGTATGTCGTGTGTGCAATAATAATGTGCGTGCTCCGCGACTTCCGCCCACTCGCCACCGCCGTTATCGAATCAGAGTGTTCTCTGGACTTTGACGGCGATTCGGCTACGGTTAGGCGCGCGCGTGTGCGTTGTAATATATTGTATTATACAGCGCAGCACAGACTCGTCGTCGGCGTACGAAAACAATAATATGATACATATAATAATAATATATAGTAAACGCAATAATACGTACGCAATAAAGTCGTTACATGTCTGACACATAAAGATACGTGTACCATATATATATATTATACAATAACGTTATACAGCTTGTGTGTCGCGTAGTATAAGAGATTATCTCGTCGATAAAAAAATAATATATATATATATATATATATATATAAAAAGAAGTGATAGAAAAAAACGAGGTACCTGCACGTGCGAGAACGCGTATGTGTATACAGTGTATATATACGAACATCGTGGCGGACTGTGCGGAGTCGGTTCGAGTGCGGCCCATTAAAAAAGTTTCGCGGACGACACGACAAAAATCGCATTAGTGGCGGCGGGGCGGGTCGCGAGTGCGTACGCTATATATACGTCGCCGTGCGCAGATTATATAATTGTGCGCCGCCGCCACCCCGAAACTCGCCCCGAGGAAAACTATTTATTTGTCACCGTCGAGGGGTGTCCGCGGGGACCGTGGAACTCACGTATTACACACACGCGTGTTTGTGTATATATATATATATACATACGCAGCGCTTTTGCGTTTGCATTTATATGTGTATATAGGTGGTAGGTATATATGTCGACACACGAAGATGTTGTCTTTGCCACGAAGGGGTTGCAAAGATGAAAGGGGTGAGGGGTGTGTGGGCTTTGCCGGCGCGCCTCTTACGGCCGCCGCCGCCGCCACCGTCGAGTACGTGACCGTAGCGGAGTACTGTTGTGTTTGCCGCGCGGGAGACGTGCCGAATTCTCACCGGTCTCGTCCGGCTCGGTTACCGGGTATACCAGTCGTTTCGCCCGCGAGATACCGCACCTGTGTATATATGCATGTATACGTAAATATTATAATGCTTGCATACACACATCGTACGCAGAGAGAGAGAGAGAGAAAACGAGCACGTGCGCAACACTTCGATTACTACACTCACGCGCGATCTCCCCCCAGAGCCGGTTAAATTGACCTCCGCGAGCGTAAAACAATACCATCCCCAACGGCACACGGTGGTCAGGACACGCGTGAATACCACCGCCGCCACCAGTATTTTTGAACAGACGACCCTAGGTCGAGTTACGTTTTGCGGTCCTTTTCGGTCCTTTTACCGCCCCTCCCCAATCTCCTAACGCGAAAACCCTGTCGAGCCTAAACGCCGCGCGCAATCTATATTAAATTCTTTTTTTGTCGTTTTTATAGTTTGTACGCATCGCGAAAATTATTGCCGGACCCACCCGAGCGCCCCTTGTACGTGTGCACCTATATAAAGATAAACAATAAGCTCGGCCCAGTCATAAGAGTTTCGGTGGTCGTTAATTAACGGATGCAGTGACTTTGCCGGGTATAATACATATATATATATAGAGAGAGAGAGAGAGAAAGAATAAAACAAACGCGTGCAAATGATTGCGGGACCAAACATATTATCGGCATTATGTATAATAACGTATATGGTATGATATAAGATTCGATGTGGGGTGGGCAGCGCCGAAACTTTTACCGCGTACTTAACCTTCGATGTGCGAATGGTAATAACCGTACTCTGAACCATTCAGGCGTAACGCAAATATATTATATTATAATATATACTACGGATAATGAATTTGTCAACGATACGATATAAGTTTCTGGGTACGATACCTGCAAGGAACAATTATAATATATTAAACCACGAATTAAATTATTTATAGTCAGTCGCTCGTCGATAATCATAATATGCGTCCACGACATCGTTTTGGGCGCCGGTCTTCGACCTCATTGCACAATACCATTTTAAAACGCGGATATTCACACCGCGGTAAAATTAACATTTCAAACACGGTAAAGCGTTACGTCTAACGGCTACAGTAATTTAAAACATTTCGACATAATCAATTTTTAAAATTTTAATGATTTCATTTCAATTCACTAAAGTCTATAGGTATATAGGTAGCGTACACGGCGAGTTCTGCATATTACCTATATGTTAACATTATATATTATTATATACTATAATAAACAGTATAAACTATAACATATTAGATATTATGCATTAATGCATTAATGAGCCATAATCAAAGATTCACGTTACAGCATACCCTGCTACAGTTACAATATAAAACTATAGTAAATTATACAGCTAAATAATTATAAAATGTTAGTAGAAAAAAAATAAAAAGGTATCGCGATATATTTTCAGTCACATAAAAGTTAATTTTAAGACACAGCGATTTGAATAAACAATGTTAAAAAAAAAAACTCTAGTCAAAATTGTAGGTATAACCATACCAAGTCATTTGTGATAACGAAATTGAAATGCTATGATAAGTATTACGAGATCAACGATGCATGTATTGTTACTATATGTCTAAAAAGAATTTTCAGCTGATACATATGTTGTCTGACTACAACTGAAAGTGTAATTGTTGCTTAGGTATTAGTCTAAGGTTTGGAAGTTGATGCATTTAACATTTTTTGGTTTTCATTACTTTTTAAGTCATTTTTTGACATTTTTAGTCATTTTTACTGATTTCACATTAGTTTACTTCTTATTGTTTTTTGTCGACTATTTTGCCGATAACTATTACTTAAATTATATTATTTTTCCTAATATTTTTAAAATGCCGAAAATTAAAACGTCAGTTAGTGTTCGCCTACGTCTACTATATTAGTAATTTTTTTATTTAATTTTTAAGGACATTTTTTTGTCATTTTTATGTTATATTTTGAGTAATTTGTAAGCTTTGATAAATGTACATAGAATTTTATAGTAAAATAGAGTACAATTTTAAAAAAAATTATTTTTATTAATTTAAAACAAATATTTGTAATTTTTTAAAGACATTTTCTGTCAATTGTATGTCATATTTGGATTTTTTTTAGGTCGTTTTTTAATGTTTTTAAGGTCATTAACCTCCGAGCCCTACAGTTATTACGCTGCTCGTACGAACGCCGCTGCCGCCACCGGCTTCACTCGGTTTACAATTTATAATTCGTAAGACGAATATCTGTTTGAAGTCGATGGCACGTTATAATCACGTCGCGAGTTTGATAATACGCGACAGTAAAAGCGTACACAGAGCGATTCGGAACAAAAAGTTCGGACCGATTGGCGAAAACAAATTGCTGCGAGCCTTTGCGCGACACGCAACGGCTTTGGACAATTTTTAGATATTTAATTTTTCGTTACGAAAATAATACCGTCATTATATTTGAGTTGGAAATCTCACGGACGATATTCCGCGATAACGTCTATATAGATCGGTGCCGAGCGCGGGGCGTGTATAGGTATATAATACAGTAGACGCCGCTTATAAGACTCACTTTGGGACCAGCACAAAGTGAGTCTTATAACCGAACGAATCTTATAGGCGAAGTGGAAAAAAAAATTAATTACGTATTTATAAATTTTATTTTACTACATATTTTGCTTTAATTTTAATACTTTAACACATATTACATACTTATTATTGAATAAATTTAATAATCCTGATAAAAAAAACTTAAATTATAATAGGTAAATATTACATATAAAAATATTATAAAAATTATACATTAATAAAAAATTATAAATTATATATGTATAATGAATTTATTATTTATTTTGAAAAAAATTTGTAATTTTAGTTTGTTTTTTATTTTGTTCTAATATTCCAAAAATATAATAACGATAATCGTTGCGATAAATTTGAACTTTTATCTGCGATAAAAATTATTATACGTTATAAGGTACCAACAGAAATTATTAAAAATTATCAACACGAATATTATTTAATTTTTCAATAACAATTCATTTCTAAATTAAAACCAAAAAAGTTTATTTTCTACTATTTATTTTACGAAATTTGAGTCTTATAACCGATTTTTTTTTTAAATGTATTTTGATACGTCGGAACCGTTCCAGACGATTTTGAGTCTGATAAGCGACTGAACCTTATACCCGTGAGTCTCATAAGCGGCGTCTACTCTATATACATCGTATAGGTGCAATAATATCGGTAGCAGCAGTACCGCTAATAAAAATAATAATAATATAATATTATCGTGTTACACCGCGGACGGCAGGACGCGGACACCGCCGTCCGGGAGACGGTTTGGTAAAAATCATAATCGCACACACCCTGGCCAGGATATTATTCGATTAACGTGGCGCACGGCGGCGGTGGCGATACATCATCGTCGTCGTCGTCGTCGTCATCGTCGTCCATCGCGGTCGTCGCGCGCAGCACAGGGGGAACGGGCCGCACGTTTCGCACGATGAACACGCTTTCCATCACCGTCGAATAATACCGCTTACTGCGCGCATATTGTACATAATATCATATCCGTTACCGGCGGCGGCGGCGGCGGCGGCGTGCAGAATGGCGTTTGACAACCGGAACGGATGCTGCGAGAGGGTGACGGCGTGCCGTCGGGCTGTCACGTCGCCGTCGTATTATCCCGTTATACATCCAATTATTATTTAATATTATATATTTTACTTCGCTCCTCTATGCGTGGGTGTGGTGCATGGAGATATTGTACTATATATTATATAATATATGTAAATCACCGTCGTGCAAAAAAAAATCGCATATCATTATGTGCGGCTACGACGCGGTACACAGGAGAACGCGCGCGGTGTTCGCGGAGACTATCTCGTCTTTGAGGTATTTTCTAAATACTTATAATATCGTACGTATAGGCGCCACGTTATATTGTTATTATGACGTGGTATACGCCGGAAGTTTAGCGAATAACAACAAGGAAATCGTATCATTACCTACCTAAGGAATTTGGATCGTTTCCTACTCGTAATTTAATTTTTTTTTTTTTTTTTTTTTATTAGATCAAAATTATGCATTATATCACGTACTATATGCAAATGTACAGCTTGATTAATTTAACCCACAAATCAAAGCTTGTGATGGGCTAAATGAGTTGCAATACATTGACCAGTATTAAAGAGAATAAAATAAAATATTGTACATGTCGACAAATATCACTAAAACTAAGTTTTACAGATAACTATATCTGATAAAGTTACACAATATAGTTTTTGTTTACACAAATTCGCTTATAATAACCAATTTTTAACAATTCTTTTAGTGTACAACATATTTTTAAATTTAAAGGTGGAATGAACAAAAAAAATTTTTTTTTTATTTAAAGGCAATGAGTTATACATAACTGGACCTAAGTAATCAATAAACCTCTGACCGAATTTAATATATTGTATATTATATTATAATATACTAAATTTAATATATTTTATATCGAATGAAAATATTATAATGCCGTATCGACTAATTATATTATATGTATATTTGACTACGGGACGAATTACCGCATATAGCAGGCGGCTAATTTATGTATTTAATTAAGTATTTATACCGTTATCAACAGCAGTCCGAAAGAAAATAAAAATTAATAGTAGATATTTGAATTTTTACATGTCGAATTTTAATGACACGTATTATGTTATTATATTTATGAAATAATTGATAAAAAAAAATTGGTCAAAGATTGATTATTATTTATTTTCCAACGCAATTATGTGTGAGAAATGTAATATCTAAAAATACACGACTTCAATTTAAATATATAAAACCTACTACTATAGCTGCAGTGTTTTTATTTTAATACATAAATTTACTATATTCAATATATATAGTCTATATAACGTGTATAATATATATATTGCTTGTTATATAATTAGGTATAATGATAATAATAATTGTATAATCTAATTAAAATAAATTTAACTACTTTTGGTAATATTTGGATATATAAATAAATGAACTTAGACATTTTATTATCGTTCAAATCATAAGATAAGTTTTGAATACATTGTTTTTTTTTTTTTTTGTTAAAAACATTATTATATAGGATAATAGGGTATAATATTAAGTTTTCGTGGATTGTAACGTACCAACTAAATATTTAATTATTTTATACATTTCTGTATTACTACCAATGGTGTCATTAGAGGGAAATGATAAGATGTGAATTTGTCCATGTCTTATGTTAAAATTACCCCATTTATTGGGCTGGGTTAAAGAGAAAAAATATCACAGTTTTTGAGGTAATATGAAATTGTGTAAATTTCAGAAAATTATTGTGATAATATTAACTAAAATTATTAACTATTAATAACTTAATTTATAAAAAATAATTAGAAATTATAACGCTGTAAACCCAAGGTGCATTTACAAAATGTTAAGTACTTAAACAATTTTATCATAGTGATTATTCTAACGTAGGTAGTATGGTCATTTTCTAAAAATTTGCTTAAAAATGAGAACAATTACAAATCATTATACGTTGATATTTATTTTTCAATTTGAATACATTATTTTTGTATTTATAAAAAAAGTTATTTTCTCTTAAGTTTAAAGTTATGAATTATGTACACTGCGTATAATATAAAAATGATTACGCGTAATTTATGACTCGGCGCCGTTTACGACCACGATACTTGCATACATTAATAATAATTTATATTACATTTATACACATTAATAGGAAATCAAATTCGCATTTTAAGACGGAGCACTGTTTGGTCCTGTTTTTTTTTTTTCGTGAAACATACGTTACTGAATGACTATACCGACAAAGCCAACTAATATGCGTGTAATGAAAAATAATATGTGTTGTTATTATTATGGTGCTCATTGTAACTTGTAATAATATATAGTATTCCAACGATATGATGATAGTATGGTAACGAAGTACGTTTCATGTATATATATATATATATACATCATTATACTATTATATATAGTCAAACAAGAATAATATCGTAATAATCCGACCGCAGGGTGGCTGAAAAAAATAACGCTGTCGATTGTCGAAGAAATTAATATAATATTATGTGTTTACTTTTCATAGAAATACAGCCCATAACGTTATTACGGGTACGGTCAACCCGAAATATCATCGATAGTATATAGTTATTACTCGTCTATTAGCCGGTTTGAGTCGATCTCTTCGGGATTTCCCCGAGTTACCTGTTATATAGAAAAATATTGTCTGCACACCGAAAAAAAAATCACAATCATATTGATAAAAAACTATGTTAGAATGACAATAATCTTTTTAATATAGAGCCAACAAGATTTTCGTATCAATTTAACAATACTATTGTTGCACCTTCTGGCAATGTTGAATCAATTAATAAACATTGTTAATTTGACAATTTTTTTGTCGATATAGAACCAACAAGGTTTTTTTATCGATTTGACAATGTTTGTTGCAACTTCCGATATTGTTGAAACAATCTATAAAAATTGTTACTTTGACAATTGGTATAATTATATGTATAAATTAGTGTTGTTGCCATAATTAAATATATTGTTGAATCAATCTATATAAATCGTTGCTTTGACAATTGGTATAATTATATTATGTATAAATTAAAGGACGTGTCGATATCGCGTAATAATTATACGGAGTTTTAATCGGGGAAGGGGTCGTGTGGACGTTGTGGGCGGCTCAAGTGCGACGTCATCAATTCTTTATTTATTCAGTAGTATATTACACGTATACGCCAATTGATAACAACACGCGCGTATATTATCACAATACTCATGTATATTCCTCTACTCTACATATATATATATATATATATAGTCGGATAGATTCACCCAGCACGGTCCCGTTCCTTTTTTTCCTCGATAATAATGCACCGGTGGCGATAGCGGTTGCGGTGGTGTGGCGGTAGCGGTTGCGGTACATGCGGTGTTGGTAGCTGCCGCATAACTCGCGTGGCTGACTGACAGGCGGAGACGGCTATATAGATAGACATAAGCACGATAATAATTACGACGTTGACGTGTACGCGCCTTCTCGATCCGCCAAAGAATGGCTCCCCTAATGATTATGACGAAGACGATAATAATAATATGTATTCGACGACACATTGATGTCGGGGATTTCGTCGACTGTGGATTTGAGCGCGTAGAATTTCAACACAATAATGTATATACGTGTATAATATATGTATATATATATATATATATATATATAATACTGTAATGTACATCATAAACGATATAAATATATAATATAGACAGGTAGATGGATAGATATGCAAAACGACCGCTCTAGAATAATTATAATATTATTGTTTCAGACAGTCATCAGACACCGTCTCCCCGTCACGCGCGGTCATTGTATACGCCCGTGCCGCACCGAATATAAGAGTACATACCTCAAGTGTTTGGCACCCCGCGCCCACGCCATTCCCGTAACGTTGTTCGCTTCAAAATCAGTTTTCGATTATACTACGCGTTGTAGGTACTGTAACGATTTATATATATATATATAATTTTATAGACATTTAAGGCCTTTATCGTAATAATACGCAATAAGATATCGGATTGAATTATCACTGCATTATTTATTGTTTTATTTTATTTTTTAATTACATTTATAAATTTCTTTTCACATGTGCTATAAAAAAACTAATTATTCACACAAGTTATTATTTTTTTAGTTATAAATGACGATAGGTATATTAGGTATACCTAAAAGTCATATTAAAGGGAATTATTTCAATTTATTTTTATATTTAAAAATTACAATACCATATTATGTTTTTATACATACAGAATTATTTACCAAACGTGTTTGCCCCCCCTCCGTTCTTAAACGCTAAATCGATTAATATTATATTTATTCACATTTTGATTCCGTAGATTTTTAGAATATTTAAAAGCCATATTTACTAATACTTAGATATTTTATGTTTTATAGATATTAGTTAATTGTCCTATTGTAGTGACACAAACATATTTTCTTAAATGAGAATCTCCATTTTCCTGTTATTTGTTAAACAAATAATTTATTTAAGAATGTTTATGCAAATAAATCAAAATTTGAAAGAGTAGTTTCTTAACTATTAATTTGTTTGTACTAAGGATAATAATCTTTAAAACTAGTCTTGCATAAAATGTATAAAAAATGTAATAAACTATGTCTCGGTGAAATACTTATTACCTATAATAGGGCTTTATACTTATAAACTTATTTTTACATCTTATAAAATTCTTATTTCTAATATACGAGTATCTATAAATATTAAAATTAGTATATTTTTCAAATCATCATAGCGCTCATTTTTTTTAAAAAAAGAACATTTTATCCTATTACATGTTTAATAAATAATAAGAAATTTTAATATGAACATTTAAAAAAATTATCTATTTAAAATTGGCCATAAAAAAAGAAGTTATCATTTGAAATAAAATGGCATAATACTCCAAAGTATGTAAGTACTTAAAAATATAGTCTAATTAAGTATACTTAAAAAAAACGATCTCCAAATAAGCATTTGAATAAATTTTTTATCAAATCATAAATCTCGAACGAGAGTAAACATACCTGGTGGGTCAATCTCAACCTGTACTATATATATATACATATTGTGTAGTTTTACCGTATTACCATCTCCCGAATCAGACAATAGTCGATTCAAAATATTATTTTTTTTTTATATAAAAAATCATAACATAAATCGATATGTATTATAATATGTAATAATTATAAATATATACATATATATTTAATATTAAGTTATAAGTATACACAGAGTTTACTTCGGTGGTACGTATTGTATTTTCGATCATAATTTAAAACGTAAAGCAATTATTACACAACTATGATGAATCAATGATCTAACCAGGATAAGATAATATCCATATATAATTATTGTCATATTGCTACTTTGGAGGAAAAAAATACTATTCCAATATCCTCGCTGTCTATAGCAGAGAAAGTTATTTTTGATTTATATAAGGATTAATCAAATAACTTTTACTATAATTCCGATTATTATAGGACACAATAGAACGAACTTCACCTACATTGTCAACTGTCATATAAGCCCAACTTACAGGTACTATGGAGCACATCAGTATGTTATAAAATATAATATGTACATTTTTTAAATTACATACTTCAAAATACTGTTTTCAATTTTCTATCGTACATTAACGTCACTCGTGTATAATTTAAAACTCCACGGTTTCTCGGAAAATATAATATGGTATAACATATTCGTATAATAAATAAATATCTGCTTAAAAGAACGCAGTACTCGCATATTATGATATTGTCGTCTTACATACAAAAGTATAAAATAACAAATGTGTGTTCAGCAGAACCAATTTTATGTTGTTAGCTTAAATATTAGAGCAATTTTACATTATCGATATTAAACTATATAAATACTCGTAATAATACTATCTAGGGCATCCGGTATAAGTTTTTAACGAATTGTAATGTTCAAAGATAATTTTAATAACAACCGAAAGCTATGGAGTGTTTAAAACCGTTAATGAACACCGACAATTTTTTTTATAAAACCAATAAGCGACGCGCGTGACGGTGTGTTGACAAATATTAATAGTAAATAGTTATATTAACGAATTATTGTCGTATACGTTCGACAGGAATCGTTCGGAATCACTACGAAAATTACCTATATTAGCATAAAATACCAAATAATATAACTTAATGTCTAAACTATTCACTGCGTCAGTATATGCATGTATAATATCATGACATCTTCCGCCGCCGCCGCCGCCTTCTCATTCTAACGGATACAGCACACGCGAAAATAATAATAATAGCATACAGCACGACGATATATACTGGGTGATTCGTTTTACACGAAACTCTCGGTATTTCTAAAACGGTTTACGTTTTTGAAAATATTTTTCAATATTATTTTAAATCGTTACAAAAAATTCTCAAGAAATAACGTGTTATTAAAAATATACGTGTTTTCAATTCCACATTCCATAATAGAATTTTTTTTTTCGGAGTACTTTGAACCATAAATATTATAATTTTTTTCCAAATGGGTATAATATGTTGTTTTGGATCGACTCAAAAACAAAAACGTCAGTGTTTTCTGAAATAACGATTGTTTTGCATTAAACGGATCACCCCGTATGTTTGATATAAGCACGACGCACTATAGTATAATATAATACATAATATTATAATGATAAACATTTAGACTTACAATAATAGCATAATATATACGTATAATATAATGTTGTTGCCTCGTAGCATAGTGGGTGGGCATCGCGTGCGAGATGTCCTGCATGGTCTGGCGAATTATACACATATCGCGTAGATGTACACAATAATGTATATTATTATTAGTTATTACATTTCACTTATTGTTATAGGTGTGCGGCGGTAAACGCAATTATTTTGGCGTGCATGATTATCATCCAGATTCGACGATATTATTTTAATAATATCGCACCGCGTTGTGTTCCATAATATGACGTTGTAAATGGAGAACAGGTATTAAAACAGAAGTGCAAGATAGACTGACACCGGAAACATCAGCATTTGACCGAATTTAAAGCGCATAATATGCTAATAGTCGAAATGTATATACAGTCGCACATTGAGCGCATTATCTTCTCGTTTCGTGTCGTCGAAGTGATTAAAATCATATAGGTAGTGATATCGTATTATTTTTAAAACGTATTTTTGCATAATATGATCATATTATTATGTGGACATTTTTTAATTTTACGTGCAGCTTTCACAAATATATTGACATAATATTATTTAAATATTTAAACTAACTAAAAATCTCACAACATTTTCATGAGCATAAATAATTAATGCTCTTTGTAAGAATTTTTTTTTTTAGAAGATTAAACTAAAGAATTATTAAGACTTAAAACAGGAATTAAGTAATAATTAACAATTATTAAAATATGCAACATAAAAAAAAATATTGTAAACATGCACTTATTTATAATTGCACATAGGTCATAAGTATATTTTTTTAATTAAACTTATGAAAATGCTTGGTGAATAGTCCGCTAATTTTTTTAATATATATATGAAGCTGCTTTAATGGGCCTTAATCGTTATTATTATGCACTTTCAAGTATAAAAATCCTAATCGACTGGACATACAATAAATCCAGCAACAGGTAATTATAATATGACACATTTAATGAATTGTTAATATAATATCGAACATAACATCATTAGCGGGATATGACAGCCGAGTTTGTTATCAAAGACAACTGACAAGTATTCCTAATACCTATCGTTTATAAAATTCCGTTACGATGGTACTATTAACTAATAAGTTATTATAATATTATCCATAACATATCAGAACAACACTTAAATGACCTTGAATTGCCTACACAAAACGCCGTCTTACAAATGAATGAAACTAAATAAATAATAGGTAATAATAATATTATATATGTTACTTTGTAAATTATAATTAGATTAGTATTATAATCCAGTCAATATATTACACAGCCATCAACAGTTTATCAATCCAAATATTAAATTAAGTTGCTTTTCTAATTTCACATAAACATGATATTGAAAGTAATTTATATAGTATTTGTAAGTCAACATTTTGTATTTTTCCATTTTTTTTTTGTTTTATATATTGTCAATTGTATTAATTTAAATGTTAAACATTAATATTGAACAAAACTAATTTTGTTTATCTTAGTGTTATAATTAAAATACATTAAAAAATGTTCTAATTAAAAAGCGTTTAATCTTGGTAAATTCTAAAAAAAAATTCAGATTGCGGTTGACAAATAAATGGTAAAGTTCAAAGAGTAGTTTAGATTAAAAATCGTACAAGCTGAAACCCCACGAAAAGATAATACAAAGACTGGATGCTTTTTGATAAAAAAAATAAATAAAAATACTGAATTCCGATATACTAATTTCTGAAATTCTGTATAAATGCAAAATAGTGATATAAAGAAAACAAATATGGGAGTTTTTTATTTCGTATTTGGCTGTTAAATCGTAATAAATAAAAAAAAAAAATAAAGATAAAACGACCAAGAATCAACAAATTTAATAAGAAAATACCAAAAAACCAAAAGTGAAAATAGTGGTATTTGCTTAGTCTTGCATATATTATAAACTATCAATTTAATTAAAAATAGGTACGTTTCTATTATTCAGTTCATCAAAAATTCTAATAAACATTGTCAGTTTAATATCACTGACCTCTCGTCTATTAACTGAAAGTTGATAAACGAATTCATATCACATCCCACGACTAAATTCTAGTGCAAATCGTACAACGATGGTGACTATCTGATCAAAATAACAAATCGCATAATATTAAGCTAACCCGAGAACCAATAGCGGTGACGACCCGTCATATCATATCATATTGACGTTTTACACACAAATAAACAACTAATTAAAATTCCCGAGAAAATACACTAATAAAATACAATGTGAACGCAAAACGGTAACATTTCTATTCCAAATCTGGATTGGATTATCGAATTCAACGCCAGTTTGTGTGTAAAAAGTAAATCCAACAAAATCGCCGTCGGTTCGAATGGCGCAGTCAACATATCAAACTGAGAGATAAATTCATCACGTGAAGCTGATGCACACTTATCGTAGTAAAACAATTTATGAATTCAGTATAAGTTGGATTTATTAGATTTCCCGGGTTTGTATTGTATTTGAAAATAAACTTATTATGTAAAGGTAAACAACAACAATGTACCAAAAATATAGAATTCTCAAGAATTTAATTTAAATTGTGTCTATCATACTCATCACATGGTGATTATTGTAATATCCTATGAATATTTATGTCTTAAATTCTAAGTACAGACTCATCTCTCTACTTAGAATCTACTTATTGATTTGTTGTTTTTTTTTTTTTTTTTTTTTTTTTTTTTTTTTTTTTTTTTAGTCTGTTACCGACAATGTTTGGAGCAGTAAAAATGATTTATTCTTCAACTTTAAAGGTAATTTCTAGTAGCAAATCGGATTTAGTTGAAACAAAGAAATCAAAAGTAAAAACTTCTCAGCACTTTTCAAAATAATTAAGAAAAATCAAATAAAACATGAAGTAAAAGCAGAAAATTTTACACAAACTATGTTTTGACGAAATCTATTTTATTGTTGTTTTTGTTGTTGTTGTTGTTGTTGTTATAATTTAAAAACAAATAGTTACAAAGACTCGAATTATTTAATAAACGTTTGTATACATATAAATTTCAAGATATTTTAATAAAGAACTTCGCGTACGTTTTGTTTACCGCAATTAAATCATATAAAAAAGTCGACATAGTTCATTGATAAGCATTTCAAATTAAAATTAAAAGTAAATTTGCGGGAAAAATCAAAGATTTGTTAAACCTTTGGTAGTATTGTCTAATCGACATGAGGTCCTACGAGAAAAAATAACGCATAATGTATAAAAAAAATTGTAATACTATATTTATTTTGTACATAATTTATCATGTTCGTACGTAAAATAAATAATGATTATTATGTGTTGGCAAGAGGTGAATTTATTGTATTTTTAAGACTACTATATTGTTTTTATAAACACATTTTTTTTAAAAAAAAAAAACGAAAAATAAAAAAAAGTATTATAATAAAAATACTATTCCGGTGTTCATGAGCATAAAATCATAATAATATAATATATTTTATTATAGCATACGCGAGTCAATGAACTGCGGTTATTGCTGACATGGCTAACTACAATTCAGTTACATAATTTTTTTTTATTATTATTAATTACCTATTAATCACTATATATCTACACGTAAACTTTGTAGTTCGAAATCAAATACATTATCAGTGATAATTTATCACAATTCTAAATTATCATGTCATTTTGAATATTTATTTTCCTAAAATATCGACTAATTAACTTTATGGATTTGGTTAAGTGCAATCAAAATAAATTGCATTATATCATATTATTATACATATATTTTACTCCTCGCGTCTCGTTGAAAGGGTTGCCGCTTTCAGTGTCTAAAGGGAATATTGGGGTGGATCATGATTTTGTATTTCTATGCACATTCGAAATCATATATTTTTAATAAATTAAATAATAATTTCTCAAGTTAATAATTAATTAAATTTTACTTTTTTAAAAATGAAATTATGTAAATAGTTTTTATATAACTTTTATAGATTTAAAAGTCTTACATCATATTTTTATTCAACTCATCGCAGTCATTGTTGTTTACATATCATACGACAACTTGTAACTTAAAAGTTCATAAGTGATAACTTTAATATTTTATTTATTTGAACTATCAATATAGAACCTGTCTGGCTTCTTATGAATGATTATTCAATAGTATCCAAAATGTAATAACTCAAAATAATTGTTAATATTCATATAACCATTAAAACCAGTGTTTGCTTATAATAATAATATTACTACAATAAAGACGTTCATATTCGTTATTCAATTAGCCATTTCTAAAAAATAAAAAAAACTTTAAAAATAAAGTAAAAATCATGAACCAAAAGTACTGTTTAAAAAATTGTTGCATAAATATTTTTAAATTCAAAATATATAATTATATAAATAAATAATTATTACTCTTGTCCATTATTAAAACTCAAACGAGAACAGTGCAATTATAATAAGGCGTTATCTTTAATTTAATTTATAAAAAAATCTGTCGTCAAGTCAGTAAATTTATATTATATTTAGAATAATATTAATGTTTTTATGTTAACAATGAATTAGTATTAGTAATTATTAGTTGAATTAATTAATTAAAACGACGTTAGGTACCTACTTATGATACATATATATATATAAAATTGTTATTGTTATTACCTAACTAAAACGTATATATATATATATATAGTCGTAACTAGGGGGGACTTGGATGGGCTTCAGCCTCGCCAGATTTTTTGGGTAAATGTATGTGCATATAAACATATTAGTATTAATTTTATTTTTGCCTACAATATAACAAAATATAATGTTTCATATAAACGAATAATCATTCAAATCAGTTGTAAACAGCAATAGAAACAATAAATAATATTCGAATTAAACAAAAATTGCTATAAAACATTTTTAGGAATTTAACCCCCCCCCCCCCTAACTTAAAGGACTAGTTACGCACTTACGCTTATGCGTTTATATGCGTATATAGCAATATATGTATTAACTTACAATAGAATTATTAGTATTTTATAAAACTGTGCGTATATAGTTCGTGATTCATGATTTTTTTTTTTTAATAATGTAGTATTAATTTATATACGAAAAACGAGATTACTCGTACGGAAAAAAATATCATCATTTTGTAATTCAAGCTTGTAAATTGAATGTGTTCAGGTGCATTTTTTGTTACTTTGTAGAAAGATTAAATCTTGGTCGAAATTTGTTTTACATTACCATTAGTGTATACACAAATGTGTATTTTGTGTGTTTTTACATAATAGTGGTTTTGAGCGTATTGCTACGTTATTCAAATTTTGTTGTTGGTGAACGCGTTTTTATTATTATATTTCGGACATTCTGGCAAATCGTGATACGGTCTACGGAGGTTTCAGTTAACGATCGTTGATTCCAATAACAATTTGACTTTCATTTCCTCAGGTCAAATTGTATTACGATTGTTGTTTCCAATATAACGCATATTCTTGAGTAAAATTCCAAAAAATTAAATTAAATTAATAAATAATACGTTGGTAAGGACGGTATGTTTATGTATGCAGATACTATATATTTTAACTAAGATTTTAATAAAATGCAATTTGAATTAAAAAATGTTGGTGGATGTTGCATAAGCGTAATGTGTAAACAGACAAAAATCATATTATTTTATCACTGAAGAGAGATACTTATAATCAACCCACTCTTCTCTTACATATCTCAAGTTATTCATTATTTTTTACGAAATATTTTTCTCATGGTACTATCAACTGTTATTATTTCATAGACTTTAAACTAAATACAGTGGTTTGATGTGAATTATCACTCTATGTAGAATGGTCATTAACTACTTTAACGTGAAATGTTTTATAAGTTTATGATGTTAATTGATTAGTTTTAAAACATAATATCAACCGTTAAAAAACAACAACTACAGTCATCAGAAAATAGAATTATTATTATAATTATTATTTATTTACAAAATATTGCATAATAATATAACATAATACATTGTATAATGTAGCACTGACCATATTTGTGTGGGAGACCCGTGCAAATTGATAGTTAAAAATCTGGTAACTATTAGCTACTGATGTGGTTCGTTGAAAACGACGGGTATAATATAAATATACATTTTTAAGTTCCAACAAGACGTATACCAACAAATACTAAGTTATACGATAAATATTTTTATATTACGTTTGTGTAAGAAAATTCCAATCAAGTGAAATACAATTTGTGTTTCAAGATAAACTTTTTGGAATGTTATTATAAGTACTTGACACTTTTAAACGAAGTATAAGCTGACAAATATTAATAAGTCGAACCGTCGTAAAAATATGTTAAAAAATAATGTTTATTTTATGCGTGAAGTTTGGCTCCAAAAAGCATCCAAAAATATTATTGTGAGCATAGCGACGACGCGTACAATTATTATTATAATATTTATTATTTTAAACGGGTTTACGATTAATTCTGACTGCGTGTGGTGGTGGTGGTGGTGGTGGTGGTGGAGGTGGTGGGATACTGCAGCATACGTATTATTTACAGTGTTAATGCAGTTATATAATAATAATATTATATGAACTATTAAGCACACATTATTATCGTTGTATTCGACTCGGCGAAAACTTTTCGTTATCGCGTGCGCCACGAGTCTGATTCCACGTGAAATATGGTTTATAATATTGTTATATATAAACACTATGCATACTCGACTATGCTTTCGATATCGTTGTCGAAAATAATAACAATTTCGAAACGACATGATTTCCCGTCTTCATTAGCTCGTTGTGATTAAATGTCTATGTTACTCGGGGACGTCACTGATTCGACCGTTTTGTAATATTATGATATATAGACATATAGTGTTACAAGTACCAGCTGCAGTGTGATACATATACTTCATGTTATTGTCATTTTATCGCATTTAATAACGTGTAAAATAAAATTTATGAAACCGCGAATGTTTATATTTTATTGTCGCCTAACGCGGAAGGGTCGTACATCCACCAGCCAAACTAAATAATAATGACGTAATTTCTGCTATATCGGATGGGAAAATATATACGTTTAGCTTTCGACAAAAGCACCTATCCTGGGCTACTCGCTTTAAATCTAAACGAAAATCATCCGATTCCAGACTTATCCTATCCAAATCATTATCAACCACCTGCAAAAGCATAAACAATAATTAATAAAGTCCTAACAATACCAGAGTCTGGGAAATAATCTAAATATTCAAAACTAATAGAACGCTCCAGGTGTTTTAGTCCATTTTTAATCGCCAAATCGTCAACACTTCGTGCGGTGTATAACAATAATAATGACTGCCAAAAACATGTCCTCGATTCGAAGTTAGTAAAAAACCATTAGTCACTACCTCTCCCTTCGCCGATAAGAAACGCCGTTTTTATCTTCGAATAGACCACTGTAGTTAGTACCTATGTTATTGAGTGTTGAAATTCGACCTAAGTCCGATGACTACAAGAGTAAACGATTTGTGCGTGCATAATTTATGAAACTAAGCAATCTTTAAGACCTGCGTACGTATATTATATAGATAACTCGGTAATATAAACATTTACGGAAATACCTATCTGACATGTAGGTAAATCCCATTGCAAGTCATCTGATCAATAGACCGTAATTGGAATTTGGAAATCACAAGTCAAATTTAATATACATTTCGCTCGACGGGTCAAACGTCCGCCGTCTTTTAAAAGAAAAAAAAATACCGTGAGGGATTTAAATGTCGACGGGATTCGTAGGTATATATATTACAGTTTATATAGCCAAAGACGTATAATTTAGCCAATAATGTAAATTGCCCACGTCCAAAAACTCAACATCGACCTGTGCGTTCTTTTCCCTACAGACGATTATTGTTAAAAAATGTTAATGGGGTCTGATGCCCCACGCGACTATTGTTCGATTACTAATTTGAATACTCGTCGTTGCGGTGATCTGATTGATGTCGAATTTAACTGTAAAATGTCTTAAATTCTAATACTTTGAATCGGGGGGGGGGAGGGGGAGCACAGGAATCGATCTTATAATAAGTGTAATAACAGATATTGGCTGAGGTATATTATATTTCATCGACTGAGATACTATGTAAGTATCTTTCTATGGTGGCACTCGTTCGTACTGCAATGTTGTTCGCACGTCTTCCCATTCAAATTTAACTGCGTTGAAGTCTCGACGTCAATAAATAAAAAATATTTACACATGAAAATATTTTTAATGTGCTTACACACAATAGGTTGTACATCGAAATCTACTAAAATGTATTGTATAATAATTATATTTTGAGATTGTATCTACATTTTTTAACATGATCAACAACGATTGATTATCAATTAAACAAGATCGGTCATAATTACGTTATAACTATTGCCTACTTACATTTTAGATCAAAATCTAATTCATATATAATATACCAATATGTTTATACTATATATCTATTGAGTGTCATTTAATTATTTGAATGATCGGTTAAGGTAACGAAATAAAATATATGATAATTATTAGTTATTATAGTATCGGTGATTATTGTGTATTCACGTGGTTTTATAATACGCTGCATAAAGCTTGTATCTATATCTGTTTAGTATAAAAATTTTTTTTAAATTATTTCACCTAAACATTTAGAAGTTTAAAAAAGCATAGTTCCCCCTTCCCGAACAACAAAATAATAATATGAATATTTCATTCTGAAAACATTTTTTTAACTATTTTAGAAAACGATTATGGATTATCTTAATTTGACGATGATTAATGATCATTACTACATACCTAGCAGTGAATAGATTTCAATGTAAACTCAATTTAAAGTGTAGATAAATAAACAATAGCTGTACTGTTAGATTTAGATTTTTAGATTGTTATGTATTTCGTTTGGTGAGATGAAATAAAAAGAAAATAATAAATATTAATAATTTAATTTATTACAAATATATTAATATTATATTTAAATAAGTTTAACACTGATAATTTGTATGTGGAATATATATGCTACAACCATTAATCCAAAATATCGTTTAAACATAAACTATATATTTTATTTATAATAAAGAGGTATTTAGTAACAAATACAAAATAGAATTATTAACGTGATAACATAATTTTTAAAATTAATAAACAGCTATGAGTATATTTCAATTTATCAAAAATTATGTCTTACTTAACGAATATATTTAAAAAAAAAATAAAAATGGCTTAAGGAGTTTCGAAAGATTTGATCCCGAAACTTTCACAATCATTCATAATTTACTTCATATACACAGCTTTACAAACTACTTCAGCAACTGCACAACATAATTTATCTTCTCCACGCAGATTAAAAACTTGAATGCAATCAATGACGGTTAGGTTAAGCGCTTAAATAGACGTTGCATTACTTCATTTCTACAGAATGATGAAATAATAGGAGCATTTGAAAAATCAAATAGATTTTTTACAATGATTTTTTTTATTTATATTATAATATTTTTTATTATGTGCGTGCTATGGCTATTTAATATTTATTAATTAGGTATCCTTAATCATTATTATAGTCATTACCAAATAATCAAGAAATATATGGATTTAAAGATATGTTCAATGTAGATAATAAATAGGTACTATAAAACAGGGGTGGACAATTATTTAAACCAGAAGTTCCCAACCTTTTTGACTCACGACACCCTTAGTCAATTTCTAAAAATAATAATTAATAATTAATAATTATTAATAATTTCTTTAAGGTCTATAGACTAAAAATATTTATTAAATAGTTTCGCGGCACCCTGGTTGGGAAACTCTTATTTAAACGCTACGTGTCAAGAATTAAAAATTATCGTAATCTTATTGAATAATTAATATATATTATTATGAAAAAAGGTTGATTTAGGTACTTATTATAATAATATTATTTTTTATTTTTGTATAATACTTGATGCCAATTCGTTGATATTTTGTTTGTGAAAATATTTTAATTTTTCACACGTCAAAATATTTTGTGGTGCCACCTCAGACACGCATGCCACGAATTTTTTATCTTTTCTGTGATCTGTAGAGTGTAAAAACAACTATATAATATACCTATGGCCTAATGAACATTAATAAAATAGATGGTAAAAATACAAAAAAAAAAAAAATGAACATTCCCTTTAAGTACGTTGTGAATCTGCACCCGGATAAATAATATTCGTATGTTAAGACGCAATATAATATGTTATATTTTTTGACATTTTTCGAAGTATTGCTTTTTAGACTTAAGCCCTTTCGTAAACAATTGAATGATATATTTAACTATGTTCGTGCAACATATTATAGTATAATATCGTTTTATAAAATGTATATTAAATTTTATTTTGCCGCAAACAATGATGATGACCATAATATTTTAAATTTTAATATACCTACGACAATATCATATTGTATAATATGATCATTGACGTTGACGTTGATATCTCTTTCGCTTATATTGCGTTTTCGAAGGTTCACGTCGTACGGTTAAAATACGTGCTTTATTTTGTGTACACATATTATATTGCGTAGGTACTAACGTTTAGGAAACGTCGAGCGGATGGTTATTTTGTTTTGTAAATCGATGCCGAGACGAAAGGCCGATCGAGATGACCGCCGACGGTTCCGTCTCGTATATACGCACACACAGTGTATAGGACCCGATAGATGTACGAGTATTCGCACGCGCGCATAAAAGTTTCCAAAGAGGCTTAAGTTTTTTTTTTTTTTTCAAACGGATCCGATAGAGAGAGTAAGTAAATAATAATAATAATAATAATAATATATAAACCTTTACAGTGTTTGTATATTGAAAAAGTTGTCTAATAAATCGGCTGCGATCGAGCGGAGTAGTATAAAGAGTGGTTGATTTTTTTATATATATATACATCTATATATAGTTTACCGCAAACACGAGGTCTATATACCCACTTATACATAGCGATACATCATATATTTTTATTTTATGATATTTATATTATGTATCAAAGGCATGGACCTCGATTTAAAAGAGGGGGAGGAACTATTATAATAGGAAAGAGTTTAATTTTTTTTCTTTGATTGTTCATTTGATTCAAACCAAAGTATTTATTTAACTGCCACTCAACCAATTACTCACAATCATTATAAATACGTAAGTAAACTGAAACGCGTTATGAAAAAATAATGACTAATCTATTTCAGAATACGACGAAATTAACACTTTGTCTGTGCAACTAAAATAAAAAAAAGGCACGTATGTCACCTTCACTTTCAAAACTTATACTGCAATATAGCCTCAAATACATAAATATATGTATATATAGTTAAATATTATTTCCGTTGATGGCGTTTCCGCATTAAACGACGCGCGTTTTACTGATTTTGGCAAATACACATCATAATAATATTATATAAAATATAACAATAATAATAATGATGACAATACGAAGTATATAATTTTATTATAAGTCGCTTGCGTGCGTAATTTATTAAACGAATCGCATAAACGCACACTCGACGTCGTCGTCGTCGTCGTCGTCGTCATCGTATTATTATTATTATTATCATTATTATTTATTGGCCTCGTAGCGCATATATACTCACTATATATGTATATATATATATAGTCAGCGGTCTCTGGGCCCCCGTCGTACGCAATAATAAATTCAATAAGCCGTCCCGACCCAGTCCTTCTTCTTATATATTGTGTTTGTGTGTGTTATATACCTTTGTGTTTGGGGATAAAAGCATAGAATGAAAAACGACGGCGGCGATATTATTATCGTTTCGCGTTCAAAGGGCAAACGGAGGATTTTTTTTTTTTATTCATATATATATATGTATATACATGCGTACGTACACACATACAAATAGCTTGTTGCTTTTTAGAGTAGAACGCGCGAGTGAAAAACAGAATAGAAAAAAATCATCAGAGGACGAATCTTTTGAAGAGGAATTTTTAATTTGTGTTTGTCTGTTGTTGGGCTCATCGAGTGTGTAAAAAAACAAACTTTACGTGCGCATCGCGGAAATGTACAACAATTTTTTTCCCCCCTTATAATTGCCCGGCGGGTGGACTAACGCGCGGCTATTATTACATAATAATGCATCACAAAGCCGCGTCTGTACCACCTTCGTCGCGTGCGATACACATAATATTATTATATCGGTATAGGTACCTACAGCGGACCTACAGCGATTGTATTGACGAATAAAATTATTGCCGGGGATTATTTCGGAAAAATGAATAATTCTATTTTGGGGTGCTTAAGCCCTGTAAACCCACGGGCCCTTTCCCGTGACCATGGATAATGGTATTTTTGTATGTAGGTATATGATCGCAAATACCACTGCTGTATACAAGGTCAGTGGCATAATAGTTATAAATAAATCATGAGGGCAGAGTTAAATGTAATATACATATAATACGATTTTTTATACGTAAATCTAATAATACTTCATAGGTACCTACTGTTTATTTAAAGAAAAAAAGTACTTCTTTTTACTTTTAGTAAAAAGAGAGATATTTAAAAAATAAAGGTATAATCACAATAATAAGTTTATAGTTTCTTTAACTTAAAAAAAAAAAGCAAATATTAATTTAAAATGCATCCTTTGAATCTGCTTGCGGTTGTTATTAACGAACAAGAATAGAACAATAACACAAAAGGCTTTATAAAGATCCAGCATTCCTATAAATATGATCGTTACCTAACACAAATCAAGGACGGTATCAAGAGCCTTTGCCTCCTTGTGTTTTTTTTTAATTATATATATATATATATATATATGTGTAATTTATAATATCACACATAAAATATAATTAGGTTGGCACATTGGTATAGATATTAGTTTAAATTTTACTCAGAACAGTTAAAAATAATAAGAAAGACAAACAGATCACTTACGCTATTTCACAGATGTACTGCGCAGTGTGGTCCAAATTCTGTTTTAACACAAACCGTGACCTTCATCGATGATGCAAAGTTATATTTAGAAGATTCCGTGGTGTACTGGTGTACACGAGATTATTGTAACGTCCACAAGCGTATCGTATTTTTAGTAACGTGTTCGGAAGTTATTTAACTACAAATCTATAAACGATTTCAGTACAAAGTCGTTGGCCCACTTTAATCATTACATCTTTTTTTCTTGAAACATAGCCTGAGGAAGCGGGGTAATCGCACTACACAACTTGTTCCAATATTCACCTTTACCACTTCAAATCGCCGTGGTGCGAAAATCGTCAACGACGATATTATTATACGTTTATGAGAATAATACGAAAATATAGCCATAATATGATATTGTTATAATTTAACTTCTGTTGTGTATAATATTATAATAAACGCGTGTCCGAACGTGCTATATAAAATAAAATATATTATATATTTCGAGTTAACACGCCGTTTCCGAGCACGTTCGGAATACGCGGGAATTCGTGGTAATACGCGGTGATTAAACACTAAACAGAAAAAAAAAAACGGTCTTTTTTTCCATTTTCCCATATTACACACGCTCAGATTATTCGTTCACTGTCCTTTACACCGCTCTCTGTTTTTCTCTCTCACTCGCTGTTTCTGTTTCCATTTCGACGTGTTTACGCGCGTGTATGTGTGTGTGTGTCTCTCTCTCTCTTTCTCTCTATTTGTCTCGATTTTTTTCGTTCAAAACGTTTAAAATAATAAAACACACGCACTCACACGCGGGTATTGCGCATAACTATTGCGATATTACAGTGCGGCGGTGGTGCAAGCAATCACGACCACAACGACGAAACCGAAATATTAAAAAAAAAAAATTCAAGCCGAGAAAGAACAACACACGGTCGCAGGTATTTCTATATATTATGATCATTAATGAGCTCATACCTTGGAAGCTTTGTATTATGCTATCGTTTTGTCGACGGTAATTTATTATTCTGAACCATCATCGGTTTATATAAACTCATTAAACTATGGAGATAATATGTTAATAATATTATATTCAAACATTATCAAAATTGTGTATTGTTAATTTTACGCACCAATTTTTAAAAGTCCACGAGGCACTCAAAATAACATTTTTTAATATAAGTTTTCTCAGCAATTAATAACTAATATGTGTTTTTTTTATGTTTTTAATTCAGGCGTCTTATCCACAAAAGTTTAAATCACGGCTTACTCCTACAGGTAAAACTACGATATATTTTTTTATTTTTTCGGTGTATTTAAATAAGCATTATAGATAACTGGGATCATTATGTGGACATCAAAATATATACGATGCGATTAAGTGGAATGACTCCGATACAAGTTTTATATAAAATGATTATAAACACTCATAATATAATGGTTAATCATTTGTTGCTACGAAGTATGTGCAACTGAAATTAGCAGATAAAAAGACAATTCGAGAATTTTGAGCGTTCGATAAGATCTCGAAGACCCTCTCCGAGTTAAGCCAAACAGTTGTGACGAGCGACGACGGTCATTGATTATTTCGTTATTTCAACTCATTTCAGTAGATATTTTGCATCGCGTTTAAAGGTATCAAAGTATCATATTTTCCATACAATAAAACTATATATGATAACATAAATATAATATATATATATATATTAATCACGGGTCATCGTTAATAATATTACAATTCACGGGGAGCCGGCGAAACGATTCAATCCCGCGCCGTGGATAAAATATAATTACGTCTCAATAAAATTCGGAATACGCGTCGCAGGTGAATACAATAATGAATTACAATAGAATTGAAAAAAAAAAATTGATAAAATTCCATAATAACACGCGTTCGTATAACCGTATGAAAACATTGAAAACGACCATGTGCAAACAAAGTTTCCGAATTCACAGCCGAAACGATCGCCCTGTATAATATAATACACCCTCGGCGAGCGACGAGAGCACCACTCCTCCGCTCGCTCACCGACGTCCGATGAGGGACGTCTCTGTACCAGTGTTTATATTATACCGTTTATAGTATAGCGGTGTACAGCAGTATAGTTGGTCTTTTTATTGTCGTCGTCGTCGTTGTATTTTTTTTTTTTTTTTAATTAAACCGTCGTCGTCGTTGTCGTCATCGTACAGCCATAGTCTCGCAGGGGGCAGGCGACGGACGGACGACGCGCGCGAATTAAACAGCCGCACGAAATTAATTTTTGGTCTCTTTTTTTTTTTTTTTTCGTAGTTTTATTGCTTTTCTCCGTATAATCACTGCACTGTGTGTAATATGTATACGTAATATACGTTATCATCACGGTATGACGGAATTTTAACGTTTTCGATACCAAACGAAACGCGTGACGAAACGAGCAATAATAATAATAATAATAATATAATCATATAATATTAATCGCGCGTTTTTCCGCATATTTTCCGAAGTGACCGTGTGTCGCCGATGCGATCAACGCATGACAATTATAATTATATCAATCAATTTTCAAATTGAGTTACTGCATTATTCGAAAATATGATATTATCCAGTTGTAAACGGTTGTAGTATAGTTGCGATTCAATATATCATTTGACCGAGTACGATAGGCCAACATATCGTGGTAGAATGAATAGAAATGTGTAAAACATAAATGTGTATAGTTATAAACATAACGATGTAAACTTATCCGAGTAGTATATTGGTACTTGTGACATCTAATGTATATTAAATTATAGTACAATTTATTGTATTCTTTGTGTACACTCATTATTATCGTAGACGTGCGTGCCCTGTGAAAAGTCTATATATTATTCATACTTTAAACGTTCGATCTATTCACAGATATGGTTATAATATTATAGGAAAGTAGGAAAGTAGGGAATAACGCATTGTGTTACATAAAACTTTACTAAAAACGAAAAAATAAATCACTAATCGATAATTATCCCATATTATGGCTGTACATATTTCAAGTCGAGCAACAGTTACACCTGCTATATAATTCAATGGTCCTGTGCGAAAACTGGCTATTTTCACATTTTCTCAAAATGCACGTTTTTACGGTTTTTCATAAAGAATATTGTCGTCTGCCTTTCGATCGAATAACCGGACATCTTCGTTTGTTAGATAAGCTAATATCGTATAAATTGGTATGTCTAGTAAACAGAGTTCAAAGCAATAAAACCTGGTATTATTGTATGCCTCCCGAACAATTTCTTAATACGGAGATAGCCCGTTCTCGTATCGAATCTTTCAATTATTCTGCACACCCTGAAAAAAATCCTGCGCACATACGAGTGCCTACTAGAGAGGCGAGCTTGGTTAATTTTATAGTTCTATTATTAGCTTAGTTTTTTTTTCATTGTTATTAAAATCGCATCACCTCGTGTATAAATTTTTTTTAAAAGTGCAATAACTGTAATTTGGGTAGGTACAAACTAATGTACTACCTTAGTAGTTTTTAAAATAATACAATTATTGTTTATACACAGTTTTAATTTTATAATTTAATATTCAATACGAATGACTGGAAAAAAATGAATTATATAACAAAAACTACATAAATTTACCTACATTTTACCGGTAAATTTATCAATACATTTTTATCTGTAAATTCCACATCATTACCATAGGCGTAAATTTGCCTTGTTAAAAGGGGGGCTAAAATTATAAACATAGAACAGTCCCGTGGAGGACTTACATCCCCGCACTCCCTACATATAAATTTTACAATTTTATATAAAATGTATATAAAAACTTCAAAATTATTTATTTAACGGCGTATAAAATACATAACTTTTTATCGTTGCCGTTATAAAATATTAACGTATAGCTCAATTATTTTAATTTTATTACACATTTACAATACAAAATTCATACATAAAGCTTAAATGTTCATACAACACATACATATCGGCTATCGGGTATCCTGATTATAGGAATTATGTTTTACATTTTATAATTTTTTCCAATAAATAACCTTAAATTGCTTGAAAAACTTCTAAAAAAATGTAGGAGGGCTAAGCCCCTAAGACCCCTTCCTGGTTTACGTCTATGATCATAACATATTATTATATGTCTACAGTATTTTCTATGATATTTATTGTATGAAATAATATATGATATTGTACACGATTTCAGTATACTCACGTAATGTTGTCGATTGGCGGCCACGTACGACGTGCACCACTGTTTCGGCTGTACGGTCAAGTACCGTCTAGCGGACGCGGTCTGATCGCCACCGAAATCTCCAAACTCCTCGGCAGCGTCGTCATCGTCGTCCGCGCCTCCGCCGTCGTCGTGGTTATAGTCGACGCCGTAGACGATGCCGTTTCCGTTGCTGCCGGATCGCTGAAATGGCCACTGGCGATTGGCGTGCATCATCTTCCGGTTACGATACGGAATCTCCTAATATTATCGTGTTAAATAATTGTTGTGCTCGCAATAATCTCAATTATCGACAGTTATGCGAAGCCTGCAGACGAGATCCGATTGCCGCAACTGCGAAAGAAGTCCGCCGCCTCCGCTAACCGAAGAGGTCGTGTGCGAAATACGATAATTATGTAATAATTGTAGACCTTTTGCGGCTAAAATATATAGTCAGGTTAGCTGAAAAATAAAAAGAGAAAAGTAGCGAGTAAGCAAACATCGCGTATAAATTACAATATATAGTTATTATTACGTTCTATTCTAATAAATATGATTTATATTGAGAAGTTATAATAATAATTAATAATATTACAATACATAAAACAAATTATTGAAATCCCGGTACTAACCGAAAAGAAACCTAATATTGATTTTAAGACCAATAACTCTCAAATGATAAGGAACACTCGACAATTTTGATATTTTCAAATAACTGGAACTGAAACCTTCAAGTTCTTTAATTAAAAAATATCGGTTTTTTTAGAATGATTAGGTATATTTTAATTTCGATTCTACCTTCGTAGTAGTTTTTCAGGAGAGCTAACTGCTCATAAATTTGGGTTTGTACAACTAAAAATTTCGATATATCTAAAATGAAAATTTTAAAAATATTTTGCGTTCGTATTTAAGTAAATGACCTTATTGCTTGATGTACAGAACTTGAATACGTTACCTGAAAGAAGTGTACAATGATAAATTAACTACGTATTAAAATATTAATTGTACTTTTATAAAATATAAACAACACACACGACTATTCGATAAATTGAAAATAACATAAAAATCCATAGTCGTATTACGATTGAGTGAAAAAAAAAAAAAAAAACTATGTATTTCGGCTAAAAAAAACTGGTGCGCCAGCCCCAATGCCGGTCATCATAATTACGAATAAATCTCCGCCCCCTCCCCCTAAAATAGGTATAGGTAATACAGTGGGCCGCGGGGTGCACGAACTGCTAAATTTTCGACCGAATTATTGTATTATACGTGCGGTCTAATAACTGTTCCGCCGTATAACGTTATTATCACTGCAACGATATTTACCTCCATACGCGTGAGTGTGTGTGTGTGTGTGTGTGCGCGCCACTACTCGATGGTGTTTTGCAATTTTTTTTTTCACCCCCCACCATTACCGCGTCCGCGTCACGGGTGGTCGGAATGTTTGATTAAAAAAAATAAAAATAAAAAATACCACGACCGGCGAAACGGTTACACTGCCACTACTACGGTAGACGGGTCGGGCGCGTGTAACTCAGCTCGCCGTCGCTGCCCGACGATAAAACGCGCGTTTGTGTTATTGCGCCGTACGGTATACGGACCATTGAATTCCCCTTCGGACCGGCTGACACCTCCGATCCACTCGTTTCCTGCATTTATATGCACCGATTTTTTTTTTATTTTTATCCTGTACGCAAGACGACTTATTAATATTATACGTCGATTACGGGAAAGTACGTTTTCCCTCGGAAAAAAATAAATCCGAATAATGTTCATATCATTATTATTATTATTATTATTATACATTAATTATTATACGACATGTTAAAATTATTATTCAAGACGTCTCGCCATATGCATGGATACTGTGATTTACGAGGGCTTGCATATTGTCTACGAATTAAAAATTTATAGTTAAGTTATTTTTACTATAACAATTGAACTTAACTAGATAATTTTTGATATCGGTTAATAATGTCAGTAAATTGTTTTTTTTTTTTTTTCTATTCAATAAAGATGGACATTTTCAATACTGTATAATCACTGTATATTTTTGAATTAGTAAACAATAACCGAGAAAAAATAAACTAATAATTAACTTTCCAAACCTAACTACCTAATCAACTGGTTTGTATATTATAAAAGTATAACTAAATGACAATAAAATATTAAAAAAATATCAGCGGACTCGCTTTTATTAACGTCATTTCAATCGTCGTACTTCGTCATTGAAAAGGCCACCGTAAAGGATGTGCTAAATAATTATAAATCATTGCATACAGAATATAACGGTTTGCAAATAAGACGGAATAATCAGAAATATCAGCATGACAGCTTATATTTTATGATATTTACGATATTATTATTAATGTTCTCGGTAGGTTGAGCAATTAACATTTTTACCATAGCAATTTTTATCATTGCATAATATACAACATACAAGTGATACCGAAGTATTAACGTTAAGCTTTATTTACTTTGATGACAATTTTTTCAACCTACTGAATTATTAACAATATATAAATAAATTATTAATTTCAAGTATAACATGTATATAACCAATTAGGTGTAAAATATTCTTGCAAATTGAAGCTGGTACCATCTCTGTCCAAATACATGTTTAATATATGCAATGGTTAATCAATAAATGTAAATTAAATTTAGTAAATCCTTAAAAAATCGTATTGCAGATTTTCAGATATTGTTTTTCTCAGCTATTTTACTGTAGCTCTTACATTCACCCTAAACAGTCCAAACGCCATAAATAATAAACTATTGGTTATTGCATGAACAATTTTCGCTATTGAAATGCGTCGAAAATGGTTAAAACATTAAATTCTAATAATATTAAATTTAAAATTGTTACCATACAACAGCGTGTGTGCAAAAATATATTTAAATTAAAAACAAAAAAAAATGTTGAAAAAAACACATTTACCGACTCACCGTGTATAATATGTCTTAAATAATTATAAAATTCTTTTCGTATATCCGATACACAGCACCGTATTATATTCATATATTATATGGCCTGCAGCTGGTATAATAATAATATGGCAAATACATAATAACGCTTATTATACATATACCATGTTTTCGTACATAATATTATATAATATTATCGCTGTGTTTTAGTATGCAGTAATAATTATTACCATACAGTCTATGTGTGTGTGTGTTTTTTAAGAGCACGTAACGCGATAATCCACTGAATGTTTTTCCTATAGACGGCGTGGCGAGTGCCATCCCGCCAGCCATTACGCGTCCCTACCAAAAACGGTACAAATATTATTCACTTACACGATCACAAGACGTGTCTACTCCTCGTTAAGCGATAATATAATACATTTAAGACAAACACAAACATAATATATTATTATAATAGCACACGCGGCGCGTAACACGGGTGAACATCGCCGTGCGTGTTTCTACGTATATACGGCAGTATCGTAAATAATGTTATCGCAACATCTGGAGATGATGATTATATTATTATGTGTATATCTATTATAATATATGCGCGGATCTGTTTTTAAACTAATTTTTCAAAACTAATTGTTATTGGAGACCCGCAAAATAATAATAATTATTTCTACGATGTTAGCCGTGATACTATATAGGCTGTTACACGGGAACAGCTAATAATGACATTTTTTGTTGATCTTTTGGGGATACATTTCAAACGGAAAGAGACAAATCTATAGTTTTTAAAGTGGAGTTGTTTTTTATTTTTTATTTTTTTCGATAAACACTTTTTCATAGCACGTGTACACACGTAACATATGCACTTGATCGAAAGTTCTACATGGGCTGTGTAAATCAAATTTGATTTACATTTTTTAACTGCACAAGATCAAAACGGTTCGTAATAAATTCGTTTCGAGTAGGTATAATTTATTTTTTAAATTCGAACCAGGTTAATGTATATACACTTCTCTGCTGTATATTATTATCAATGACAACTATTTTTTCATCAAGTTAAGCATAGAAAACTGTTTTGTTTTTAAATCGTCAACAATCGTTTACAATTACAAAACATAAATATGTCATTATCGTTTAAAGTTTTAATTAACAAACAGTATTCAATATTTCGATAGTAAAATTTAGAAAATATATATAAATCTAGTGAAAAATCACAAGTCTATACATCTAGAGAGTCTTACATAATCACCATTATTGCCATGTAACATGTTTCAAATTAAATTTGAAATGTTCTTTTCAGTTTATAATATTATACATTCATAATTTTGCATATTTTTAATACTTATTAAAATAACATAACTTATAGTTTGATAAACATTTGGATATAAATCACAATACACAATAATTTAAATTAATTACGGGCTATAGCTAATAAAAAATACCTAAGCATACTGATAGCATATTTTATTATAATACAATCCGTATTATTTCAGAAAATATAGTAGAAATTTAATTTTCAGTACTAAATACAAAACAAAACATATTATATAACTTTATAGTGCGCTCTAATAACGTATCAAACCAGGTATTTTAAAATATGGTCCTTATAATAGTACAATTAAAATTCGAAAAATCGGATTTTAAATAAATGCGTAAAATCTTCAGCACCATTATACCAATATAAATTTATTTTACAATGATTCCGAAATTTGTTTTAAATTCAAACAGTACACGAATCGCAGAGCACGCGCGTTTCAAAATCCAATTTCCTTGTAGACTGTAATGCGTTATGTGGACAATTTAAAATGCAATTATATTTTTCATTTTCTCGATCGCAACGGCATTAAAAAATAAAGAAATACAACCGTTTCACGCTGTAATAATAACAATAAGAGGATCAACTATTGTTTTCGATTTTTTCGCATGAAGAGAAGAAGGAGAGAGCATTAAAATGTGAACGAATGGAAAAATATTTCGAATATTTCCGAGGGGGAAAACAACGTTCGTTCATTCATCGTCATTATACCTATACACCGCCGGCTTATTTGTTGCCGCGGCTAAGTCTAAGATCTGTACACTTTCACCGCCGTTCCCGGATAACCCTGTGCACTTTTAGCCTTAAGGACTTACAACCGCAGTACACGACATACACGACTAGTGGTGTAGATGGCGGCGGCGGAGAAGGGGTATGCTATTTAATTTGTTATCGTGACTGTTCTACGAACCAAAATCACACAACTTGTTGATCACATAATGGTTTATGCGTGTAGTATAATATTAAATGTTTATGAAATTCACAAATAACATTTTGACTTGTCGATATTTTTGCACACGGTGGCGGACATAAACGTCGACAAAACAGTGAGTTACCTCACATACATAATAAACGTTGTTTGAAAACAGTGTAACCGTTGTAATAGTTTGATTAATTTAATACTATTTCAAATGTAATTCAGTTTCATCGAATTATTTTAATACTTTAGTAATTTAATACAACTATTAATAATTTGGTATGTAAGTAAGTTTATTCGTAGGCTTGTACTTTGATTAAACAAATAATTCATAATAATATACAAAACGATAACAAGGAAATATACTATTGCCGTTGAACTTCAAATTAAAACTACAATAAAAATGAGAACTGAATAAATAATAATATAATTTATTTTTGAAAATCGAAAAAAATATAATTTCAGAGACGGCGTCTTGTATAGGCAATTTAAGGCCATCCGCGCGCTTTAAAATAGTACTGACTGCATTAATAATAATATAATAAAATTACTTCATGTCGTGCCATAGTACATGGTGTTTTTACCTTAACATATAACTATATAACCACAATCCGTAGACTACAGAGTAGTTATAAATTTACGTGAATACGACCGAAGTAACTATATTGTAATAATACAACCATCGTGTACACTGTATTTACCGTGTTATTGGTGATACTATTTTGTCTTAGTCACGTGCAGTTCAATTGTACGCATTTTAATACAAAAACATTATTAATTTTCATTTGACATTGAAATAGTTTTTTTAAATCAAAGTAAGTGTTGTCTTATCAGTCTAAAACAGCGGTCCTAAATAGGATTTTAGAAAGGGCCAAATGTAAATTTTGAAAATTACTTGCGGGTCGCATACATTTTTTGATAATTAATAATTTAAAATTTAAAAAGGTACAACTGCTTACTAAATTTAGTGGAGGAGGTTAAAATGAGACAGGATATTTTTTAATTCAATGCAAGTTGAAAATAGAAAGATAAAATAAATAGAAATAATACGATAAGATGAAAAGCGACGTTCATTTTATTCACTGTTTAAAGAATTTTGGAATTTAGAATGTACAATTTAATTTTAGTGCGGGCCGCGTAGTGGGGACCACTGGTCTAAAATGTATGGTTTCTTACAAAATGTGTGTATTTTAACAATTTTAAATCAATTTAATACCTATAAAAAGTAATTTGGGGAAATAACAATTTGAAACACATTTAAGTTAAGTCCCACGAGTCACAATAATTACCTATACTATTGTACGGAATGACCAAAGTCTTTAGATGTATCAGCAACTTTAATGATAAGCGGCTATTTTTTCATAATATATTATATAGACTTATTATAGTGGTGCTACTCTATATAATAATAATATGTCAATACAAATAATAATATGTTATTTGATTGTTTTTTCCGCAGAAAACGTAATAATAAACCCAAAGACGCTATTAAGATGTAAAAATATAATAAATAATGAAACAAGAATGATTATCAAAAATAGAACGAGATATATTTCGATATAAGTCAAGATTGAAAAAGTAAAAAATGTGTGTAATTGTAATTGCCTATTGATTTTTAATTTAATTGTTATTTAAAATCGTAAAAACTGCAGTTCGAGTGTGTAACTAAATATAAAAATGATCATACACATTAACACTCTTAAGTCATAAACCACTCAAATATTAAATTATCGTAACCCCCCCCTCTTAATCGGATGCATCAAGAGAACAGATTGCAATTTGATGCAATTTTCTTACGTATTGTAAATGTTTGATCAAAAGTCTACTAGTTCAAATATGAAAACAGACTACATAAAACATTTTAACCGCTGAACGAACATTATATGGTATACTATGAACGTTAGCCAGAAAAATACAATACGTCATACGGGTGAACGGCGTCTTCTGCTTAAACGTTTCAACTAAACGAATTGCACATTATAATACAAATATTATTACAATTTCGCATAATAAATATTATAATGTTTATATTGTTTTTATTATTATTATTATTATTTCATAGCGAGTATCGCACATTCAGCGCGTCGTGTAATCGCGATAACACGATGTTATGATAATAACATATACGCGTGACGGCAGATAGCTTCCGGCAAATATTCAGTACGATATAATATAATAACATAATCGTGCAGTATATGGTACAAACGATATAATAATAATAATTTAATGCGGGCTCGGGCTGTGTAGCAAATAGAAAGTGTGACGGGGAAAGACAAATACCTGGAAGACACGCGAATCGGTATTTACTGCCGCTCGGGAAATCTATTTAAATATATTATTATTATACACCGTCGAGGCGATGACAATGACGACCGATACTGATGAAGAGCCGACACGACACTCGGCTGTGCGCTAAATCCCGTCAACCGCAATCAGAGATATAATGCGTAACTGGATATGATATGTACCGGAAATATAATGTTCATCGTTTCAAAAAATAAATTCATCCGCTCAACGATTTACGGCGGAAAATCGTGACGATAATATTCGAAAAATAGAAGTCGGAAACATCACAAAACACTATTTAATATTATAATATTATCGTTTAAAAATCTATGTATTTATTAATATGGTGTATACACTTAAGGACTTGAGTTTCACTTAAAAATTTTAAAACGAAAAAAGTCGGCATGCATTAGCTATGCATATTAGCGTACTATATTCTCTTAGACTTATAGAATGCTCGTGTCTGTCAGCAAAGATACACATCTTCTAAGCAACGCAATAGATACGTTTAAATAATAATATGTTTGACATAGGTTTTTAATATATTTTTTAGCAAAGGATTAAGGGACTGTAAATAAAATAAATGATTATCAGATGTTCAATGATTGGACGCGGGTAAGAAATGACAATGATGGACGCTATTAATAACGTTTAACAGATTTTTGTATCATACCATCATCTATACAATCTAAGTAATAATTGCGTGACTTGGGTTCAGGAGTATAATTTAATAAACCAATAATTGTATTTTGTTACATAATTTTAACATTGACGTCATTACGGTGGTAGTTATTTAATAAATATATAGTACGTATTTGTTCGACTAATCTCACGTGGTCAGATAGGTATTATTTTTGTGAAAACATTTTTGATCCTTTTTTTTTTATTATTTCCGTGGACCGGTCCCTTAGCGCCACGCTAATAACAATAATAATACCCTAACGCGTTTGACTACCGCACCATTTTCTTAATCCTTTCCATTATTTTGAATTAGCGACGACCACTATGAAATGTTATAGAACCACTAGAGGTTTGCAACTCCCCTTAGGTTAGGTTAGGCGAGTTCTATTACACTATTTTATTGTATACAGTAGATAACGCGGCAGTGGTAACCTCCTCACGACAAACCACTTTCACTAAAAGTGCAACTCCACGACGTTAGTATTTCTTTTATTTCTTCTTTCTCTCTTACTCGCTCTATTTTTCCATCACAGTAATTCAATAATTCGATAATATAATGTAATCACTTATATTATATATGTATGCAAATTAATATGTATAAATATCGTATCGACCATAAATATGTCTTCATAAGTAAAATATATATTTTCACTGCTTAAGAATATATAAAATATATTCAATAATTATCCGATTAAAACCATGGGATCCTAAAAAATACGAGTATGTAACTCAAGAAAATAAAGCCCTTAAAATACCTACCATCTAATTATTCTAATCCATCTACCATGAAAGGTTGTTTTTAAGTGTAGGAGAATGTTCATCACTATAAATATAAGTGTAAACAAATTGTTTTCAATACTACTGGCGCACGAAGATGACGAGAATTAACTAATTAAAAAGTTTTTTTTTTTTACTTTTGAACATAACTAATTAGTTAATTTTTAATTACCATATATAGTTGTTTAAAGAATCCAATATTACGATTAAGTTAGCCTTTTTCCAGTTAATTTAAAAAAAAATGATGTATTAAGTTAATATCATGTTTGTACAATGCCATAACAAATACATAGGTGTGTTATAAGTGTAATTTAAACTAATTTATTTATTTAACTTTTTTATTCTTTGTCTGATCATTGTATATAAATACAAGTTAAATACAAACAAAATGTAATTTCTGAATTTTAACATTTAGTTGCCACAAACCTGTATTCAAATGTCTAAAGTTTTGTGTTTTCTGTAATCTCTGAGACTCTAAAAAACTTACAGCTGTAGTGTACAATAACTCACATAAAAATAAAACTTAATCAGTAGGATTTATATTTTTTAACAATATATTTTAAAGTCGCACAATCGCAATTAAACGTGTGAACCAAGTAATAATTAAAAAAAAAAAATTTACTGTGTTAAGTTAATATTAATTCTCCGTCTTAACGTGTAACTCGTAGGATTGAAAAAAAAAAATTGTTCGTTAACTATCACCTAACTAATAGTTTAACGGTCTCGACGTTGACTTACAACTTAATTGACTAGAGTTGTTATGAACTTGGCAACCCGTTTAGTGCTACATGTGCAAGTGATATAGAGTTTGATATACCTATAAAATGATCTAAAAAAATATAAATCGTGCAACGGATTAACAGTAAAACTATGCGGTTGTACATCGGGCGAAAACTCGTTCTGTACACATATGAATAATATGTATAGTATTATAATACAATATAATACGCCACTACTATATATGATACTTGATTGCGGGCCTGCGCCGGATTATACACGTGTATTATACGCGGTGTTAACCCTAATTCACCAGCCGCCGCCGACTTTCAATTACACGTTCTCTCACTCTCTCTCTCTCGCACACACACACACGCGCGCGCGCACTTTACCGTCTGTTGAAACTTAATTACGCACATTATCATATTATGACACGTTATACGTATAACGTACGTTATACATACGCTAGCGACACATTGCGGAGCACACCACTGTTTAAGTAATATAATAATACATACATATTACATTATACTAACACATTTATACCTACTCACGTAGTCTGCGCATTTAAACTATTATAGTATAATACCTAATAGGTATAGTCTATAGTGTATATTATATTGTTATGTATGCGTAATACTGTAACGGCGGGAAATTTAATGAAAAAATCAACTGCAGTAGTTGAGTGGACATTGAGAACGTCAAGCTATACATTTATAGTCAAAAATAATAAGTTCATCTTAAAAAACTTAAAGTGAATTCATGTGAAGAATAACGTCAGCGCGATTACTTAACTCGGTTAATTGTAAGTTTTTTCGTTTCTTCGGTTTTTTTTTTAATATTCCTTGGATTACTTATAGTGATTGTACAACTTTCAGTTTTTATTTTTTCAAAAAATTATGTTTCGTTAAAGTACATCACATACAGTGCCATATTTTATGGAAGAACAAATGGGACAATAACTGCAATGGACCCACTCAAAAGAGGGGTCCACGAACTTCAGGCATATCAAATTAATTGTATACCTTTTTATTATACTTTGGGAAAACAAAATAGATATGGATTTTATTTGGATATTTTGGTGGGCTATTAAGTATAATGGTTTTTTCTCGAAAACGGTGGCCTTAAAGCTGAAATTAAATTTTAATTAAAACACTAAACATTTAGTTTGATATATAAGTGTAAAAAATAATAATCAAAATACTAATTTTTATTTTAAAAAAAAATGTTGACTTTTAAATTTGTTTACATACTTTACTAATTTATTAACTTGAATAAATATTAAGCATTAATTAGGTACATTTAAAGTATAGTGTTCTTGAATACTAAATAATCATTTTTTTGACAATAAAATATTATTTTATGATCCAAATACTCATGTATAAACAGATAATTACATTATAACATTAATTTAAAAATATATTTTGGTGATGAAAAAAATTGAAATGAGCAATTTGGGGCCCAAAATTGTAAATTGTACCGAACCCATGAATTGGTAAATCAGAAACTGAACACATAATATTCTTTATACTATACGTTTTATAGCTTTAGTGATTTAAGCAAAAACTTACATGTTCATATCAACTTAAAGTCTTAAAATAATGTAGGAATATAATATTATTATTTATTTTTATGTAGAACAATTGTTTTACGTGATAAGATAGAAAAATAATTCTTGATTGAATTGACGGGAATTTTTAAAGTATTTTGAAAAAATAAATGGAAAAGTGAAAACGATTTAAAAAGATTTAAAAATTCAAAAAAATGCGAAATCAAAGTCTCAAAACTGAATTCTTTGTTCCCGGTTTTATAATTAATTGTACAATTATAGCTATTTAGATGTTGAATTTCCAAACAAATCATCAGTCCTATTGGCTATTTATAATCAATAATATCATATTTTTCGTAATTTCATGCGTGTATATTGTATCCATCGATGTATGTGTGTGTGTGTTTGAATCATATATATTATGTTTACGATTGTATTATAAAAGCATACACAATCGTTACAATGATGAAAAAAAAATTGTGAAACATTTTCGTTGAATTTTTTTATTACTTTTTTTTAGTCCCACATTGGTAAATAAATCAAATTGTAATCAATATATTTACACGCACATACTGCAATAAAAATTTCCATCGTCGAGTACCGAAAAATATAATAACTACATCAATCTAATACAGAGACACGCGCGTCATTTTAATCAGTATTACCGCTGAATGCTACGCATAGTACACTTACAAATGTTATATTTGACGCCGGTCTGCGGATGTTTCGAATAATTCGACCGGTGCAGCTACGAGTGGTGAGAGTCGACTACTATAGTGGTGTACTGCGGTATACACACACGCACACAAACGTTATACAGCGATGATCATTGTTATCACTGCTGACGGTTAGGTTATACATAATATATATATATATATATATTATATACCACATACCACGGCTACACTCGTACACACGTACAATAGTAGATAATATAAGATATATGATACGTGCAACGACTATACACATGACAATACGTATAGGTATATATATACACACACACATACACGAGTACAATACACCGCGATGACTGTATATATATTTACTCGTGTGTGTATATATGGAATACTCGCGCGATTACCACTCCGCGTCATATATGTATTATGAGCTTACGGGTTGGCGGGAATACGTGTAGTATTAGTGGGACGATGCAGGTGTGTACCGCCTCTACTCGTATTACGATATCAGCGTGTTATTAGCGGTGTACGTATACACGTTTAGGACACGCGACGTGTCGTGATCGGCTCGCATACGAGCACAGCATATACGGTTTTGTTTGTCAAACATATTATAACTATCGCAGGCGTCGATATGCGCTGTCGACCGAAATCCCCGAGATCTAATATAATACGTCTTTTTAAAAAAATATATTCGTCCGCGTACTAAGAACATCCGAAATCGAACTAACGGTGTGCCCATTCGTTTAAACTGAGCACAGACGGTCGTGATGTTTAGTAGAGTTTTGGAGTTAAGTATTTTTCTTGAGGGGGGGAGGGCGGACTCGAGTAAAGTATGTAAAAGTATGAAACCCAACTTGTTGTTCATGATATATGAACTGTACATAAGTGTATAATGATTATTATTATGGTACCGATAACAGGTTTGATTACTCTCACGCCGCTTTCAATAAAAATTACATTTTAAATTCCCACACAAAAATCAACAAAACAATTTAAATTAAAAAAAATATATTTACATTATATTGTTTTAATAAAATATAAATAGTTAATACAATCAACTAAACAAAAACAAATATAACGATAAAAATAACGTACAATTTTCCGATTCAAACTCCCAATGACCACCCCGGCCATCTCTGTGTACGACCTTAAAATTAAACACACAATATTATCCAGAAAAAGCCAAAATATAATTTGATATATGCACATGTCTGTACATTTATCAAAACGGGAAAAGTTTTTTTTCTCCGTTACAAAATTTCACTTCGCGCGCTAACGTATTTTATAATTCACACAAAAAAGCCACCCTGCGAGCAACGCTGAAAAAGTTAAAAGTTATTTATACATAAGGTCATCGATGTCCATCGTTTACATAACCTTTTCTTCCCATTGTTAAAACGTATCAATTAAAAATTAAAAATGAATGACCATCAGCCAATCAGTTTTAATTAAGTTCTCGTGAATCGATAAGATCACTCTATTATTTATTTTATCCAAAACAACCAATAATATTGCTCAACTATTGTAACTACTCAAAAACAAAAAAATAGTTAACAATAAAATAAACGAACGACAACCTGTTATTAAAAAACTAAACAATCGAAAAATTAAAATGTACTTTTCTAGAACTTCATTTACTCGTGTCACACACAACAACCCTAACAGACTTCCTGGAAAAAGTGTCACACTTTTTTGCTCGTCGTAATAATGTTGTTGTATTACAATGATATGAATTTTTAAACTCGGCTTTTTAACTCATATTAATAGCTTATTTTGCCAAAAAATAATTATTACTACACTCAATACATTGTCTATACTCAGTCTATAGTATGTTTCATAAAATATTTGCAAATAACTGTTGTAATATATTATGTACACATTACGCACAAATGTGAAGTGTTGAACAGTTGGAAAGGTAAAGCTAAATCAAAAAAATAAATTTTAGTTAATTTATCGACTACTATTAGTTAGTTAATACTCTAATTCACTTAATTATTAAACTAATGAAAGTATCCATTGCAACAACTTCGGTTTTATCCATTTAATATGAAAAATGAATCGGATCGTTTATTATAATATTATTAACTTATAATTCAACGTTGTTAACGCATATTTGACTCAACCGACTCGAGTTAATTTTTTTTGCATCGTATCGTGCAGCGAACCGCGAGGAAACGCGTGCAGCAGTGGCGTTACGCGACAGAGATTACTCGCAACCACTCTCTTCTCAACACCTCTACCTATCTCGCGCGTTCTCGCATATACGCACGCGTTTTGTTGTCCGGCAAATCTCGTGGGCAATTCCGACACTCTCTCTCTCCCCGTGTGCCCCTTCCCCCTCACCCCTCCGACCGTTTCGCTAATATACGTTTAATGCCACACCACACCACACCACACCGCTCGCCCTCGAAACACTCGCCGTCCGTTCGCCTTCGCGCGATAATACATAATACACACCGCCATCGCCGTCGTCTACTCGCCGTCTCCGGTCGATCCCTTTAAATTGACTTTCCTCCTACACTACTCCACGCGCGAAGGGCCGTCTACGAACACCGGTGGTTTAATCGAATTTCACGAGCAATTAACCGATATCGCGCGCGCGTCCTCCCCCTCCGCGCCGATTTTGTTAGTCGTCCGTCTCGCCCCGGTCGATCGCCCACATTATATACACTGTCTATATATACCCTCGTGCGTACCACACGAAATGCACGTGTACAGGTACTATACACGCGTATTGTGTACGTACAGTGAGCCGAACTCGTTTTGCCGCACTCGCGATCATGTTCAGTTTTGTTTTTTTAGTTTTCGTTTGTTCGTTTATGGCCGACGAAATCAAAGTGCATCGAGACTGCAACAATAATGCAACTGGCGCTGTACCGACTTTCGAATAATTTACTATCATTCAATCGACACGCCGTGATCCAACACGCTTGATCGCCCCGTTTCATCCTTAAACGTTATGCGTGTTATCGTTTGAGCCAGCATGAGGAACAATTTCGTGTATCTTATAAATCGATATACAAACTAGTTTCTTATTTGTTTATGCATATATTGGCATGTTGTATCAGCATTTTTTTAAATTTGTTTAATACATTCACGATTTTGTAAGTTATGTCCCCGATTTAGTGGCTCATACCGAATTGAAAAGAGAAAAGAACAGATTTTTCATAATTGAATCAAAATGCATAATATTATATACATTCTTAGAATCTTGGTATATTTATTTGAAAAAAAAAATACGTAAATCATATTTATCTAATAAAAATTTAACGTTAATACAAAGCTTTACAAATTATATTTTTATTAAAACCAAAACAAATTTCGTAAATATTGTTTATAGGGTATGATATACTAAAATGTTAATTAAAATATAATATTATACATTATAGTCTATCGAAGTATTAAGTGCTGAATTTCTAAATTATAGAGGAATCATAATAACGTAAATAAATAAAACTTAATTTCTAAATTAAACATAAAATATTCCTATATAAAATTACACTCACCCAAACACGCTATTATCAAATATAATATCAACAATTAAACTAAGTACCAGATAACTCAGTTCAACGTTTAAATATACGATAGTGCTCTAAACCTTAAATAAAATTAACCAATCAAAAATTAGGTTAAAACATTATTAATATATGTTATAACATGTAATAAAAACTCATTATTCATTCGATATTTACAGTTATTTTTGGTTGCAATTACTATTATAATACCTAGTGTCATTTTTATTAAATATATATGATTTTTTTATATGCTTCTATCAAATGTACTCATTCTCTGAATGTATTGTATACATTTATTTTCAGTTGAAAAAAAAAGTATTACTGATTTATATTTTTAACAAAGTTGCTTTCTATTTCATTTTTAGCACTTAGTTAAAAAAAAAAAAATAACTTTAAAGTACTAAAATCGTTCTACATTAACTTAACCTATCGTCCTATCGAGTTAAAATGTAAAGTAATAATTTGCCTAGCCATAGACTTTTTTATACCCACGAGTGCCTCATATATAATATTATAATATATGTATATATCGCCGGCAGGTCGCCCATACGACGAAAAACTCACCCTCTGTGTAAAAATAATGTTATGGGATTTTTATTTTTTAACAACAACCGATCATTTACAATAATGTACACACCTTTTTGAGCGACGCACACTCGCACATATTATTACGTATATACTCGCTATATGCGTTCGTGTGTATAGTCGAATGCGGCAATCGACGCGCCAGTTACAAATCGTCAGAATTCTTTTTTTTCCCTTTAAATAATGCCCCTCGTCCACCACCACTATTTGTGTTGTTCTCCCGTAGTCATGTCGTCCTCTCTCCGAGTTTTTTGTAACGGATACGACGTCTGTTGCCGCCGGTGCCACCGCCGTTAAAACTCGCGATCCGTCGCTACGTCCGGTATAATACAGAGGTCGGTATGTCCGATCGGGAACCCGATATAATATTATATTAGCCGTACTGTAGTACTTTTCCCCTCGGTCAAACCTAACCACCGTGACCATATTGCGTCCGACTCTAACACCGAATTATTAAACAATGTGGTTCAGTTGTTAAGACTTAACCTGACAAACTATATTTCATAGCTTAACGATCTCGGATTTGTATTCAACCTTTTTGATTTTTCCATTGGATGAGTGTATAATTTTCTTGAACACTATATTATCTCCCCCGTTTTTTTGTCTTGATTTGGATTGCCCTATTTTTCCCTAGAAATTTAGACTTGAAAGTTAAAAATTTGCAATTTTGAAAGTATTTAAAAACTTTATACATCATCGTTGGTTAGAAGAAATATGGCAATCCAAATACAGTCTAAAGATGTCGAACTCATTATTTAATAATATTTTATTTTACTTCACACGGATAGACAAAAAAAAAGGTTAAAAATTAAATTTTTTCTAAAATTTATGTGCGATTACATATCATATAATATGTATTCAATAGAAAAATCCTAGTGAAAATTCAAGAGTATTCAGTTAAAATAATTATATTATCTTAAATGTTAGACACACAGTATTATATTGTCCACAATCATCAATAATATCAACGCTACCACTGTTGCAGTTTATAGTATATTCCTTGGCTCGGAACAAAAGGTTGCTATCTCATAATATCGAATTGTTCAGAAGAGCAATCATAAACTACAAACTGTAATATCCTCTTTTGTGATTAATGATTTTTAATTATTATCAAATCAAAACTCACCGTGTTTCGCGCTACCTATCTTAATGTATAACAAAATTTAACGTTAAAATGTCAGTGAATAATCAAAAGGTTCTACAAATGTTCTATTGGTTGTTATTATTTTATTTTTTTCGAGTAGAACTTTTTTATTCCTAATCTAATTATATAATAAGTATTCTGATTATCAAAATGTAGTTAAACAAAAAAGATACGTCCGTTTTTTAAAAATTTAAAACCTAAATATTTATTATGGTATTATTCTCCATAGAATCAATTATTTTGTTGATAATCAATTCACAATAACGATTAATTAAGTACTATTGTATGATAATTATAGACAAAATTAATGAATATAAAACATTTAGTTTAATATTTGTTTATCAGCAATTAATTGTATTGTGTTAATAGAACCTAATGGTACTATAACTATTAACCAAAAACTTCTATTTAAACCACTATTAGGTAAATTATAAATTACCGTATTAAATTTAGCGTTTTTTAGTTTTGGATTGAACTCTGTAAATAATGGAAATAGATACGATATGGTTGTAAACACATACAACACACTTTTTCGTAGTTGCAAGAAAACCGTTATTGAAAGAGAAGTTAAACCTTTAAAAATATTCAGTCGTTCAGAAATTGTATTGAAATTCTGATTATACGATGATGAATTTTAAGAACATCAAAACACTGCAGAAAAAGTTATCCGACCACATCGTACACATAAACATTTAACGTTACGGTCGCCGCGTGCCTTTTTAGCGTACCGCAAATATTATACAGTATAACCGCGGAGTAGGTATTTACCACTCGCGACGACGATGTACACAATAGTAGCTCAAAAGACGAGTCTTTCGTAGAGGTTACGGCAGGAACAACAGAAGTCGTGCGAAGACGGTTTGTCTGAATAATATTTTAGACGTTTTTTTCCGTAACGAGAAGACCGACGGAAAAGTTTTCTCGACCCGATTGCAGATGCTGTAAAAACGTTTGTTGTACCCGCCGACCCGCCTCGGGACCGTGACGATACGCCAAAATTGCTTCGCGCGCGACGTCCGTTCCTCGTTTATATATACATGTGCATTACATATATATATACATATTATATAAGTCGACCGTTGACGAGCGATGGCGGTAAAACAATGACGCGATATTATAGCATATATATATATATATATATATACATAAAATAATGTATAAAACAATCTGCAGACACACTCACGAACAAGTTTTCGGTTGTAATTAAATATTATTTTGCGATACGCGTCCACCCTCCCCTCCGTTTCGCCCCCGCCAACACGATCTCCAAGAGTTTCACAAGCAGATCGTCGTTCAACGCCAACTGCTTTGGCGGAGATGAACATCGCGTGGCCCCGAATTATATTTATTTATTATTATTTTCTGTATTTATTATGATGTACTTTATTCTTTAAGTTAAGCATGGTGAAAATAGAACGCTACACACACTATCGTCCTAATTTAGGATTACTATAAATGTATGCATAGCTGTTGAGCTATAAGCAAGACACTCGTTATAAGCATAATATCTATAAAGAATTTTTAATTAAAAGAAATCAGTTAAGTCAGTAATCCTAATTCCAAATGTATTGCGAATATTTTCAAAAAATGTATGGTCAATGGACCATAGAAGGTGCTCTTGCTATGATTTATAAAAACAAAAATATCATAAAAGCGCTTCAATGTTGTTCAAAATTTGAAATACCTATTTTATTTAGTAACTATAATAATTAATAATATTAAAAATTAAAACAATTTTAAAATTGGTTTAGTCCTAAATGAACAGGAATAATAAATGTATAGTTTCAAAAATACAGCAATTTGTGAAATGTAGCAGTTTTCACACTTTTTATAAACATTGGTAGCTATAGTAAAATTCAATAAAATAAATACACTACTCGTTGGTATTTTTTGCAATTATTTTAAATTTTCAATCGATACTATTTCTACGTACTCCAGAATAGTTAATTGTATTTCATTATTAATTATAAAATTAAGTGAAATAAAATTAAAAATAAATCTATAATTTCAAATTAATTAATTTAAACGCCAATGCGTTGGTGTTATTCATCAATGTGCCAAACGATGTAAAAATTTGATCACATAATTTAATATATTCTACAACCCAACAAAATTTAGCCTTTATTAATAGTTTTGTTTTCCTTATAACTACCATTATTTTAATTTCCGAAATCTAAAAATATATTCTACTCTAATATTTCATACTATGACCACAGTAACTGACAGTTATCTGACAGTTATGATGTTTATAAGTACCGATTAATTGGACCAATAGGGTCTGTTATTAAGCAAATTTTACACAAACCACAAAATACTAACTTAAAATAATTTTTCCTTATATTTTTTTATTATTAAACAGCTTATACAACAGCTAATATAACAGCTATAACAGCTTATAGTTATAAACTTATAGCTTATAACTATTACTTATACAACTTTAGATTTTAAAAAAAGTATTATTAAGTTCAGAATAAACTGCGAAATAACTTATTTGTTAAATTATAGTTGAGTCGTATAAAAAAATAACAATGAATCACTTGACATAAATACGCACTAGGCAGGTACACACTAACACACTAAAAACAGAATAAATATATAATATATATAATATACAGCCGAGTCACGATAACTCGAAAAATTTGACAACTCGAACTCTTTTTATTCCCCTAGAAATATAAATTATATACAAATTAATATAAATTCGAGTTAGATATCTCAAAGCGAATTTGTATCTCCCTTCAACTGCGAGTTATCACGACTTGACTGTATATCAATTTATGTCATAATAAATTACATAACTCAAGTTGTTATCGACAACCAGTGAAATCATAATATTACATACTGTACAGATCGTAAGTGCTCAACGTGTTGTCGTTTTATTTTTTCAACGCGTAAATTCGAAATCTCAAACGGAATACGATTCAAAATAAATCACGTCTTCGTCTCGCTTCCTGCTCCTTTCCCTGTCCGGGGGACAGGACGAACAAAAATATAATGTTGAGTTTTTTTATTATTACATATATAATAATACATAGTCGAACGCCTTATTGTGCGTAATGCAACAGTATCTATTTGTATGTCTGTCGTCTATACGCGAAATGCATTTATAAGAGTCGCAGCAGAATTATTATTACGATGCAGGATAGTCTTATAGCATAATATGGACGGTGATTGTAGCGTATTGTACAGCGAGGCATGTTCCGACCAATTTAATATTTCCCGAGGAAGTGTCGGACTGTCGTCGATGATTTTTTTTTTTTTTTACGGCACAGCTACTTTAATATTTCCCGCACACTGCAGTTGCACACGTCAACGGTGGGAATGGTGCACCATGAGACCGATGGTCGAAAACTAAATGTATACAACACAGGGATAATCGATTAAAAAGGCCTCGTTTTATAACTGCATTTTTTTTTTTTTAATTACATTTTTTTTTCACTAGTTTACTACACAACAGTAAATGTGAAATTTAACATCACAGTACTATGCCGATACGACATTTAATTAATTAAATAAAATTTCGTTTTAGAAAAACCGAACATATGTAGGTATGTATATATATTATACGAAAAAAATAGAATATTATAAAACGCAGTATTGTTCCAATTCTCCGTTAATATAATATATTGTGAAAAAATCACTTACACGACGGCAACGATATTATAATATAAATATTAAATTTAAATATATTTACAATATGTTATAATAAGGATATGGCTTGAAGCTGGTTTTACAGGTTAAATTACAAAATTAGAATGCTCTAATTTGCTTTCAAGTTCACATAAAATAAAAAACAATTTTTTACAAAAATAAAAATATTTGTTGAAAATTAAAAAAAAAATTAAAACGTATTTCCAAAAGTATTTTGTTGAATAAAAAATAAGGAGATTAATATAATTTGATAATACTTCAAACTTGACTGTTTTAGCATACTAAATACTATATATCACGTATACTTTTTCGTTTTGTACGTTTATCACATGTTGATTGAGGACTGTATTACAACTGTCATGCATTGTTTCGTGGGTTTTATTCTGCAGTTATAATTGAAACTTGTACGGCGAAATTAGAAATTGCAACCCTTTTCGCAAACAACCCTCAAAAATCTCTCGTCTCTTCGCCCGCCATAGCGCGCGATAAAAATAATATCCATTTACCGTTTTGTTTTATATATTATGTATAAATGCCGCTACATCGAGTTGTATACGATTGCAACAATGACGACGACGACGACAATATTCGAACTGTGTAATCCCGAATATTTACTGTATTATTATATTATTATTATTATTATTCAGCTACTGCCTACTGCAGCTATCCCAGCCGCTATTCTATGGTTTATAATATACATACCCATTACATAGGTATGCGCATATATTATATACACTGTTAATTCGCGTCCAACACGGAATTTAATAAATTCAGCTATGCGTTTGGTTGTGTTTTTATTTTATTTTTTTTAAACAGAAACACCGCGAGAAAATATATTTTATATTATTACATCATAACAAATACCATGTGACGTCTGTACACACACACACACACACACACACACATAATAATGTAGATGACTAAAATATACACATTATAATTTTATTACTATCAATACACGCCACGTACTTTAAAAACAAGGCTATACGCGCGATAATTTTTTTTTCAATTTTATTCCTGTGCGTGTGATTCGGTGTCATCAACAGCTTTTTAAAATTCACCGGACTTGTATAAATATACTTCGTGTTCTGCATAGCATGTTTAGCAAGGGCGTGCTAAATAGGAAAAATGATCATATTAAATTATAAATTTATTGGTTAATATATTTTAGAAACTGTATAATATAGAGAATGAAATAATATAAACACTTATTGTGTTGAAAATCTGAAGTATCGTTTTTGAATTACAACAATAATAATAAAGTTGAATATGTTAAAAACTGGTTTTGCTTAAAAATTTCCGTTCTTCTATAATATTATTTTTTTTTTATATATATATATATATATTTTTTCAAATTATTTAAAAATTATTTTGAATTTTTTTATTTTCGACCCCACCACCCCCAAATAACAACAAAATTCACTTTTTTTATCAGATATTGAGATTGATAATTAAAACATTTATATTTAATATAATAAATATTTTCAAAATCACAAGCCGTAAGAAAAAAAGATCGTTTTTAAAATCACCCCCTCCCTCCCCCTAAAGCATGAGCATATTCTTATAATATTTAGCTTTAACTTATTTTATACATACCACTGGACCGGCTTTTAAATTTACAGTTATAGGTTTACATTTTGTTATAATGATTGTAAATTAAATGTAAATAATATTTATATATAATAGTAATTACTGACTATTGTAATATCATAGTATACTAGCTGTACATTAAGTTTTATAATTTTTTGATAATAATAAAATGCATTTTAATTTTGAAAAATCACATTTATGTGTTTAAAATGATTTAGAAATCGTTCATAATTTGAAATGTATGAATTACATACATCTTGCGATTATAATATTATACGATACGTTCCGCGTTCCATTGTTGTACGCTGCGTTGTGAACTACCTACTTAAAGAAGAATTCCTCACTACCGCTATACATATTTTCACACAGAGAGTAAGATTATCTATATATATATATACACATATATAGTACACGTCATCGCATCATCAACCGGAATACTCGTCTTCTTACAACTCCCCGCCGTCATTGCTTTCCCTGCACAGCTAAGTAGACGGGATTAGATGGAAACAACAACAAGAACCAAGACGACGACGATAAACGAATGAATAATAAATGCGCTTCTTGATTCCTCGCAGGGACCCCATCGCCGACTAGAGAATCGAGGGATTTATAATATATATGTGTGTGTGTGTGTGTGTGTGTGTTGTGTTAAATGCTCCACGAAGGAAAATCGGTGGATGGGAGAGGTATATCGGTGAACAGATATAGGATAAAGGGGTGATGGTAGTGGGTGAGGGCAGCAGGTACACAACTCTTTGGGTTGTGCTCCACTATCACGCGCTCGTTTAGGGGTAAGACGGAAAACGATCCGACGACGACGATGAAGACCTTGTTTGCCATCGACGACGTCTTTAATCGGCTTATATAATATATATATATATATTATACTTGTCGTCTGTGGAAAAAGAGGAGAAATTTGATATACCTTGGACCCGGCTGGGTCTGCGCTGGTAATTTTGGACGTCGTTTTTATTCGCTTCTCTGACTAGTGACTACGCAACACCATCTATTATAGTATTGAGTAATATTCGAATAGGTATATAATAATGTTATAGCACTATGATGACACTGGTAATGTAATTATATAGTTCATATTCGAAATGTCCTATAATAATATATAAACATAATAATATAATATCATCATCATCATAAGCATGTTAAGCACAAGTTTTGGTTTATTTCGGACATCCTATTTTCCATTACGTAAATTCAAAATTTTACAACTAGCAGTCATGCACGCAAATCGAACGAGCAATGAGCATAATTTTCAATTATAAATCATAACTTTGAAACATGTATATATTTACTTTAAACGTCGTATAATATAGTATATCGTTTATTTTATATTGGTTGCAATGAATTATCACAATACTACCAACAATATTGTAATATTATATTATACTATGAAAATTGTATGTGACCATTCTTTAGATTTAAAAACATTGAATATACGGCACATCCGATTTTCATGAAACCATTCTGTTTAATTTATTGTAATTTGACTTAAAACTACCACCGATTTTTCTTTATTATGACAAAACCTTCAAAGAAATATTAACCACTTTCATTTAAAACCTACTTATTTAAAATCAAATATCTTACACATCATAATATTATTGAATGCATAGAGATACGAGTACTCTACGTATCATTTATCTTTATTTTCAGTCATAACGATTTACTCAATATTAGGTTACGTTATATTAAGAAAATATCAAAATATTACGGTGCATTTAATTTTATAGACTTTATTGGTGTACAATAATTTAGGTAGTTAATGAAGAATGTAAAATAATGTTAAACTATAATTTTGGTAATTTATTTTTATTTTTTTTTTTAATTACTAATTATATTGTAATACCTACTTATATTTATATTATTGAACATATGAGAATGAAGTCTAGTGATGTAAATTCTGATATTCCATTCGATATTCAAAATAATATTACAACCTTCTAAAAACATAAAATCTAAGTAATCAGCGACGGCTTAATAATTGATTAAAATTAAATGAAACACTAATACTGAGCAAATAGAAAAACGATTATTTTTCTTAATTTATATGTTGGTTCGATACATAACAACGTCATTTTTATTGAATAGGTTAAGTGATTATGACGTTGTTTATTCTTTTATACAAACAAATCACAATTTATAGTAATGTTTATACATCCAATGTGATTGTATAAATATATTGATACTAGAATCAATATTAGTTGTATTATACGAAAATCGGCTAATATTATAGGAGAGGGAGCTAACGTAATAACTTAAAATTGTGAATCATTTATTTTTTTCTATTGAATAGCTAATCTCTTTAAACTACCTTGTATTTAAAAATTAATAAAATTATTTTTTTAATATGAACCTAAAAATATAAAATTAATAAAATTGCCCTTGTGTTTTATTATTTTAGCAATTTGAAATAAACATAAGTCCTCCTTACTATTGGAATTCTATCAATTATTTCAAAATTTGAATAATGTGATTCTTCTCATTGTTTGTATGCCACTACATGACTAGCTACTTTTGTCTAAATATTTAATTGAGGACAATGTGTTGCTCTTATTGAAAATAATTAATATTTAATTTAAATTGCAGCGTTTGAATACAAATATTGACAGCATTCCACTTGATTTTGATCTATTTATTTATTTTTTTTTTTTTTGTAAAGGTAAAATACGACCCTGTGCCCTTTGTATAACGCATAAACTGTATTATGTTTACCAAAATTAATTAAAATTTATTTTAATAAAATTATTATGAAGTGGTGTATTTGTGTTTTTTACTGTATGTAAAATATATTGTAAAATAAACTTCACATACTACGATTGGGAAAGTGCTTTAGAAAAAAACAAATATTTTACAAACATTAAAAAAAATCTAATACACCTTTTTTTGTGATATCTACAGTACTTGATAAAATATAAGTCAGTGGAAATTTCTTTTAAAAACATTTTTTTTTTTATTAGTAATTACTAATTACTATAGGTAACATTTTAATAAAAAATTATATATTTTATTTTAATGATGTCGAAAAAAATCAATCATAGATATAGTAGTTAACAACGGCTGATTATAATTTATTATATTATTATATCTTTATATTATTTAGAATATATTTGGAGTAATAATTGAATTAAAACCCTATCCGTGTTAAAATTTGTCTTGTTGTATATAAATAATGATATACTTTTTTCTATTATCAAACCGATAAAGAAATTTTGAATAAAATGTAACAATATCAATAGTTTAAAGCAATTACATCTTTTTTTTCTATATCCACTGCTGATAATTATTTTTTAATGTTATAAGTATTGTATAATTTTAACATAATTGTAATTTTTGTTTGATCTTTTGAAAAATCACTATTAGAGATAAAAACAAAAGGTTTTTGTTTAATTTTTAACGAGTATCTGTTATTTGTTAACACTATGGAAGGAATTATAGATAAATACAATTAAAAATCCTCGTAACTTAAAATTAATTGGAATTAGACATTGTCAGCAGTCAAAACACTCAAAACTGTAATTATTAATTTATTGTAAATCCAATAACCGCTACGCAGTATCACAGATAATACGTAGATACGGATAAACTATAATTAGTAAAAGCAACACGAAGGTCTTGTAAATCAGCTTTTTTTTCAAAGGACTTGTAAATATGATAAAATAATTTAGTGTTATCGCGAGTTATTTTCACGTTCAAAGTTGATCGTTGTTTTATACGAATTGACGTATGTTCGGAATTTTATTTTTATTTTACTATTACATTATAGCCTAACTACATAATATAGGAAGTATTATGATCTAATGTCTGCCGATGATTGATTTTGTCGTTGACTACCGTGTACGAAACCGCGCGTTATATTAGAACAAATAACACGCCACTGTAGTAAACGAAAATATCAAAGCATGTTATACTAGTAATATGACAATATTTTAATAATACGGTTTGTGTACGGCGAGAGACATAAGTATACGACCGAGCGGCGGTCGGAGTTATGTACCAACACGCAAGTATTTTAATATGCGTGCCACAAAATAACTTTCGCGGTGTGCAGACGAATATCTATATATGTATAAAACAATAAAAATAACAAATATAATATATGATACGACCGCGGTGTTGGCGCAATTTTCTCGTCACCTATACAAGTGCAAGGCATCTCGAGACACCGCCATGAAATACTTACTAATTGATCTAGTTAATTTCCAAAAAAAAAAAAAAAAAGAAAAAAAGATTCCCGCGTACAGAGGTGCCTCTGACTGTGACCACAAAAACGAACATGTTTTAATTAATTACTGCGTTTCCGGTAAACCGACGGGAATATCGTATCGTCTCGTAATATGTATATTATGTATTATTGTATCATCATTACCTCTATTTCGGCGTAGCACACGATTTTTCAATTGATATTATATTATATATATATTGTACACTGCCATAGTAGTAGTATCGCCGTCGCGTACTATTATTATTATTATTATTATTATTATTATTATTATTATATTATTGTTGTACCTGTGCACAGATAAATAACTATTTTCGGTGGCGTGCGCGGCGGAATTGACGGCCGAGGATCGCTGCGGCGGTGAGACGACTGCTCCTGAGGACCGCGAGAGTGATGGTGTTGCCGGATGCCGTTTCCGCCGCCGACTGTCGCCGTCGTCGTCGCCGTCGCCGCCGCCGCCGCCGCGTCGTGACGGTCATGTGCGGTGGCGGTGGTGACCGTGTCGCCGACGTGCGGGCTCGGCCGGCCGGCGAATCGCCGAAAACGCCAGCGCACGCCAAAAGACGATTGCGACCGCCTCCCGTCGTCGACGACGCCCACCGCGGGCGTCGGAGTTTTCCGCGAACACACGCCGCACGCACACACGGACACCCATCGCCACCCCCCCGAAACTCGCTCCCGCCGCCTACACCGCGCGCGCCCGACGCGGACACCGATACCCCCCACCCTCCCTCCACACATTGTCGCACACCCACGGGCCGGCGACAGTCGTCCGTTCGAAGACGGGCGATTACAGTACGATTTAGATACATCATCATCATAATATTCTATTATATATTATTATGTTATTATTATGTAAACGCGCGGTTTAGATAATATTATATTGACGTGTGTTCAGATAGGCAATATTGATATAGCCGCGAGAAATAGGGCACCGCGGGTTGTCGGAGCGAATATGGCAATAATAATATAAGAGCAGATATACGGCGGTGTGCGTGAGCTTCCGGCGTCCCGATATAAGCGCAAATTCGATTTATGTTTTTCGAGGGGGGGGGGAGACCGAGCCCCTCTCCCCTCGAGATCGCCTTTGACGGATCGAATAGTTTTTTGTACGCATTTCGAGATTATTGCTTGCGCCACGTTTTATTGATACGCCGCGCCGTTATAGCTCGTGTGCGAGTGGGTTTAGTCACCGACGTCGGGACTGCGTATGAGCTCAGAAGACGATTTAAACGGTGACCCGACGAATATTAATACAATGCATCGTTTATAAATCACTGTCACTCGATTGGTTTAAAGAAAAAAACATTCTATTATCGATCTTATTGATTTTAAAAGCAACGCATGTTCCTGTATACAGTGATTATATACAGTACACAGTTCAATTCGGCTAGTTGTGGAACTGGTCTTTTTTTAAATTTTTAAATGCGTATCTAAAAAAAAATTACTAAGAAATATTATACTAATATTAGGTTTTAAACTACATACTAGAATCCTTTGAATACCTCACCTTTGGAACTGGGGTATAACTACAAACGTCAAAAATATCGGATTATCAGAAAATACAGATGAAATATACAGATTTACATTGTGTAAAATATTAAATTATATAATCTATTGTGCATGCATAATCCTGTATGTGGTAAAAACTACTTAGAAAAAAATTCAATTATATAATTATATTTTATCATTTTATACACCCACTATGAATTGATAAGTCTAAATATATATATATATTTTTTAAGGAATATACCCACTACTTTCGAATCAATCGGAGTGGCAGACCAGCCAACGGCGGACGAGAGAGGTTCTACTATAATTCACTATACAGAAGTACTTGACATGACTTCTTACACAATTTACTACTTATAATTAAAAAAATAACTATTATTAAATCAACAAATAAATTAATACTCATTATACATTTTTCATTTATGTTTAATTTTTTATTAGACATAAAAATACATAGAGTGGTGTTGTAACGGGCATACAACGAACAGCTCCTCACCAGCGACGTTTTCCCTGACAGCCATTTAAAACAAAATTACAAAACTACAATATCAAACAAAAAAAAAAGGAAACAATGCTAAAATAAAAAGGAAAATAACCATTACCTGTTAATAATACAAATATTATATTAACAGAATGTCGGTGGATATGGATCACATCTTGTTTTCTCTCTCTGGCACACATGAAAATGAAACATATAGCACATATTATATAGTAGGTAGTTACATACTCGTACATTGTCGCGACACAGATCCAATTTTACTTTAAAAGCTAAAAAGTATTAAGTATAATAACTCAGTAGAATAAAAATAAAATATCTGTTAATAGTTTATATTATTTTTAATGGTTTAACTTCTAAGACGCAAGGGCGTCGCCAGAGGGGGGGGTCAGGGTTCAGACCTCCCCGAAATTTGTTCTTGAAATAAGATTGAATATGTTTAAATGCCTATTATATTTAAAACTTGTATAATATAACATATTTATACTCTAAACCCCTCCCCCAAAAAATGTTTTTTCTGGCTACGGCCTTGCTAAGACGTATACTAAGCCCAATATATTATTACATCAATATGTACACTACTCTATTTTGTATTCTTGTAAAACAACTTTTAAATATTTTTTTATTATTATTTTTAAAACTATTAATTATCTTTACTGTATATATTTTAATAACTCAGAAACTAATTGTTCGAATGAATTTTTTTTAAGTTATATTAAAATTGTCTAAAAAAAATCATTTCTTCAAAAATTTAGAGTAAAATGTGTGCCTCGTGTTTAAAAAAAATATAAAAAGTCGTATCTCCATAAACATTTTAATAAGAAAACAGAGATTTTGAAATCATCGTTAAATATATTTAAAAATTTCGCAACTCAAAATGTTAATAAATTAATTTTTGGAGGAAAATAATAACACACTTCACAACTTGCATGTCGTGTAGTAATGAATAAATACTTGTCTGATAATTGAATTCTAAAATAGGTTTAAGGATTTTAAATCCATGTATACAATAGGTACAACAATTTTGTCCAATGTAATTCGAATTTAAAAAAAAAAATTCCACGAGGTTCACCTATACATATAATAATTACGTACATATTCATGTCTATACAAACGCCACACGTTTACATAATATCCTAGGTGATTTTAATTTTTCCCCTCTCGATATCGCGGTTAGTATTTTAGCGATTCGAAACACTCGATAATGTGAAGTTTTTCAACTCCAAATCGTCGATGTGACTGTATATTTTTTCAATATAATGTATAGCTGCCGTTTTTAAACGTGGTATAATATAGCCCACGCGGTAAACAATTTGGCTAGGGGGGCCGTTAAACCGCCGCAGGTTGCAGTCGAACATACGGTTGCAGTGTTATAAGACACTGCTTTTCGCGACCATTATAATACGTCAATAGGCGAACGCGCGCGCACGTGTGTGTTTAATTAAAAACACTAGCACCGCATACCTACTCTATTATACAGCGGTTAAGTGTACAGACGAGCGTATATTTTTAACGGCGGCCGTTTAACTGCGGCCGCCGTAGCCGTTATCGTGACTTTATTACACCTGGGCACCATCATCAACGTCTTGTATAATAATATAAAAACACCAACCTCGCGTACTATGTATATATACACGGTGTTATATTATTATATACACCGCCGCGATGTACATATTTATACATGCCCGGTTTACCCACCGCCACTGAGTTTAAACAGTACTCGTCTCCCGGTCCTGCTAACTACCCCCCTCACAGCGGCACGCAAACGACCGCGTATTTTATCGACAGTTCACTCGCAGTGATCGCCGACGTGTGCACTGTATACAATATACTTACGGTACGTGGTGGCAACTGATTTACTATACAGTATTTTCAGGGCTGTTTTATGAGAATTTTACCACCCGATGACAAAAACCCCGTTTAATTATATATGAAAAAAAAAAAAATTAAATTATTTTTATATATTAAAAAATTGTTATGCCATTTGACTTTTAAGAAATAGGTATCGTGTATTTATGATAATTCTTTATTTCAATCGAATCCAACCTTTTTTCCAATAAATTATCGTTAATTGGGTGACTCTTTTTACAAAAATATCAAATATTATAATACGAAATATAACGACATCGTGATACAGAATTCAAGAGCGTGCATATTTGCATACTATATAGACACACTATATATTTTACAAATTTTTATTGAAATTTATTATCTCTTTTCCGACGTAAGTAATAACATTTTATAGGTTTTAGTCGTTATCAAATGAAAAAAAGTGAACATTTTTTAATTTAAATTCTGCTCAATTTCAGTTATGTTTTTTTGAAGATCTTAAGTATAGGTACTAATATTAACAATCTTAAATTATCTTGCATTTTCTTTATTTTAGATCAGGGGTCGGCAACTCTTTTACCTACACGGGCCATATTTTTTTTCACTTTTTCATTAAGGGCCGCATACAAAATTAAAATATTAAAAAATAAACTTTATGAAATAGTGTTTTAAATTTGGAGGGCCGCGGGTTGTCGGTGTCTGCTTTAGATTGCCGTATACTCCATCGAATTATATACTCAACAATGACGTCAAAGTTTCAATTATAATAAACTTTGAAAATTGAATTTGCTGTATTTGTGTGAGTTAATAACTATACTTCGTTTACATTTTAGTGCATTGTATATTAGTGTTTATTATTATATTTAGCATTTTTTAATATTAAAAACTGTAACAATTCAGCAACTGCTGCAAGAAGACGATTTACAGAAGAAACTACCAATGAATACTGATTACTGACACTCAACAAGTATCTACTGAAAATATTGATTTTACGCACACCCATTTTATTTTAGGTAGGTATTTACATACTATTTTCACATTTTTTAAAAGATATTTAGCAAATCTGCTCCGAGTGATGTTATACCGTCGACAACAACCGTATACCTACGTATTATATATTATTGTTTAAATTAATTTATACAATATATTAATCCATATTTTACATTTAATTTGTAACTGTTTCAGAATGTATTATAATTCATAATTACAAATGTGTATATACGGAGTACTCGTTTTACTCTTGAAACCTTTTGTGCTCAAACCCTATGCATTTATATGTCCATAATATATACTATGTATTTATATAGTGCAGTGCCCGTAGTAAGTCGTCGAAAGTTTGCTGCAGAAAACAATTTTACATTGTCGTAGGCAAGCAGGCTCGATAAAAATAAAACCAACCAATGTTCCCCCTTATCACCCCTTGGACACTTTTTTTTTTTTTTTAATGCAGTCGATTTGTTCCCGAGCATTAATTGCACATTAATCCCGTTCGTGTGCACACGGTTTATTCGATGACTGCAGCAGCAGTGGTTAGCTGCAACCTATACGGTTTAGTGTATAGACGAATAACGTATTATAATTGTATTACTATTATACAGGGAGTGCCTATATATTATAATTTATAATAGTCATTATTCCGAGATTAATACGCCATTATAGTAAACACTGCCGAGTATTTGTACAATAAAAATCCAGTGTGTTCCTCCGTGTATTCGAATCACATTTCGCCCTGTGCGTCAATTACAACAATCACCTTTTGAAATAATTTTTAATTTCAAAGCTTAAAAGGTCGTTTGACTCTTTTAATTTTATTAAAACACACATTATTATGGAGGGCACTAAACATTTTTTGTGATAATAATTTTAATTGATTGAAAAAACACTTGAAGACTACCCAACGCACCGCCTTCGTTACGGCCGACGTTGACGGTGGCACGTGCATAAGTATTATTTGACGACGGAATGCGTGCACAAAATAGTCCGAGTCAGACGATATTTTATGTAAATTAATTTGATATTAAAGGCAAATATTGATGAACTACGTCATTTAATATTAAGAAAAATAAATACATATATTCGAAGTAATAAATAAGTTTAGCAAAGTTATTACTATTTATTTTTTTATTTTTATTTTTTATTTTTTTTAATTGTCTAAAGTATAATGTAAAGTGTAAAAGGCATCTAATATCTAAAAAATGTATTCGTATTTTATTTTAATTAATAATATTAAGCTTTTATAATTTTTAATTATTTTTATGGTTTCTTCACTTTTCAAATCATTGATTATGGACGTCACATTGTAGCCTGATTTATTAAATAAATACTAAAGCAATGGGTATTTAGATATATACAAATAACTTCAGCCTTTAATCAAATCAAAGTGTACAAAAATCAATAAATAAAATAATTATCTTATATTTATCTGTGTATAAAAACTGTATCTTGGTTTCATCAATATCAGATGTTTTAATAACTTAATGCAAAGTACATTAAAGCATACATTTTTTTAAGTCAGCATTTTAATAATTAGATAGCATTGTAAAATATTATACCTATTGTTATTAAATACGATATTAGTTTCTTTTTATAATAAATTTTATTCAAAATTATATTAAATTCAGATATTACAATGCATAGATTCACAAAAGAGGGAATGCCAAGTTGAGGGGGACTTCCAGTTTACCAAATAATCGTTATCAAAAATTGCATTTACTTATGAAGACGTGAATTTGGACATTTTTATACTTAACCGATTTAAAAATACAACAAATGCTTTTTTTTAATAAATTATTTGTATAACTTCACGTTATTTCATTAATTTTAAACTAACAACAATGTTCACCATCTGTTTTATTGATGTATATAGAATATAATTCAACTACTTAACTTACTATAAGTCCATGATTGGCCATCAGTTTTTTTTTCATTTTTAGTTTTTTATCAGAACATATTTTATTAATTATACACATTTAAAGAATTAATCAAATAAATAAATAAATAATAACATAATATGTAAATAATATAAATAATACTATGCATGAACGTGTTAATATTACAATAAACATATTATTGTGAATATTCGAGAACAGAGAAAAAATAACAAAATTCCACAACTCTTAACATGTACGTATGAAAAGTAAAAACAATAGAGTTTCTCAAAAATCCAGAGCTGTATAACTTAATTTAAAAAAACATTTTAAATAACCAATGTAAAGAATGTTTATTTTTTACTAACGGCCACAATTTCAGATGTATTTTGATGAATGTATAAAAATAAAAAAATTGCAATAAAAATAATTGGTTTTTCACCAGTACACCGATATACTTTGTACACTGTACTGTATAAGTACCTTCATCACGACGTCAGTCTTTACAATTTCCAATATATATTAAAATATTACATTACATTAGTACTTACGTCTTTTAAAATAATCTCTTTGTAGATTTTTAGGGCGCTTATTCTCACTCTACGTAGAACAATTTTACTGCAATGGTGAATTTCTGATGAGTAAAGACGTTAAGTCCACGTGTAGCATGTACCATATGCTCCCCTACGCGCATGCATGCCCTGCGCCTGCAAAGTCCAAAAACGTTCCGTGAATAGTATATTAGGAGACGGACGAAAAAAAAAACAAATCATCTCCGACGGTTGCAGTTGTGCTCCGAATGTACCATACTCACGTTTGTATGTGTATAGATTTGATTTTCCTAGCTATCGTAGGCACACTTTACAAAAACGTGCATATTACAAACATATGGTTACGCAATAGCCGACGGGCACCTGAAAAACATGGTTTTATTACTGTATATCATCCGTACTATCGCTTTTTTTTTGACATAATGAATTTAATCAATCGAAATTATTTTACTCCAACTATCGTGCAAATGAACGGTGCAAAAAAAACCGGTTTAATCAATTTAATTTTACCGATAGAAAAATCCATTATTTGGAACTTTGCGTTAACTCTAGACAGGTACCAAAAACCTATATAATCTATTATTAGTGTAGAGTGTAGACCATATGTTTATGGTGTAGTTAATAATTAAAATTAATCTTACATGCCCCGCGTGCGTATTAACGAAAACGTAATCTTTTGACTGTCGTCAAAGGCGTACATCAATGTAATCATCCCAAAAAAATTCGTCATTGGTGTTTTGGTTGACTTGCAGCATTTGAGAAACAATTCAAAAGTGGCCATCAAGGCAGGCTAGGAAAATAGCCACCAAAACCCATATGTCAGACAATATTTCGCCTTTGAGTATCCAGACAAAGTTCATATTAATTTATACTTCGATGATTTAAAATAGTATGTTATAAATCGACCTTAGTCCCTCGAAAGAAATACTCGATAATACGATTAAACGTAATACATTTCGGTCACCTCCATAAATTGAAAAAATATTTTCTATGGCCTCTAAAATTCAAACTTTTATCAGCTCAAATAAAATTAGTTTAAAATGTGGCTCAACTGATGTACTTGTTTAGTACATGCATGTATAATGCATGTACATACATACATACATACATTTATATATACATGTATACATATATATATATTTAGCAAAAAAAATAATCAATAACGACGGCAATGATTGCATTGCTGTAGTTTTTAATAATAATTTTACAAATAACAGTTATTTTTCGATTATAATCGATGCGATGGTGCATTATCTCTGGAATAAGTAATCAGTTGTCGTAATGTGATCTATCTTAAAATAAATCGAATTAAGTAGAAGTGCTTGTCACTCTCCAATAATAAAAAAATGATCATGACAGTCGAAAGAGGTAAAAATAAAGATATTGCTCTACGTTTTGGTATTTCTTGCGTTTCTAGTTTTTACGCTTTCAACCATACTTGATCAAAAGAGCCATATTGTTGCATTGCCATTTTACTCATTGCAGAAAATAAGAAGAAAATAATTTGAAAGCTCTCGGCTGGAATAATACCTGATGGCCTGGCTCACACAATTTTAGTAGAATTATATACTAATAGGAGGACCAATTTTAAAGGAGAAGTCAAATTTGTTTATTACGTTTAGGTTCAATAATTATCTAATTTCATATTAGTAATATGAAAGAATTAGTTGTCAAAATTAAATAAACAACATAACTCGACTTTCAAAAAAAAATCAACTCTTTGAGTATTTATAAAAGGATAATGAAAAAGTATGATGACATTTTCAAGTCCACGCAAACTTCAAAGTTCAAAAAACGCTTTTGACCATATTGTGATTCAAAACTCAATAGAAAATAAACGATTTTTTTAATAAAGTTTGTTTAAATTATCTACAGATTTTGTAGAGTAAAATTAACTTTTTTCATTCGATATTTTTCTTATTTCCCTTCGATAATTTAACATTCTTACTTAATCAAATTGTCTGCGAGAGCGAGATCCTTGGATCAAATTATGGAGATTCTACAATTTTACAGTATTTTATTTTACATTTCAATTTTTGTTATACTTCAAATTAGATCGATAATATGAAAGTAATTTTATTATTTTTATAATGACATATAAACACTTATGCATTTGTATATTTGTATTTATTGTTCAAAAAAATAGCTAATTTATACCAAAATTTGTTTCATAACCTAACGATGCTGTATATGAAATTTTAATTTGTATATTTTTGCATATTATTGCATTTTCAGGACATTTTTTAGGATTTTGTACATTTTATAAGAGCATATTTTTATGATTTTTAAGACTCAACGAATCGAGAATCACTAATTATTTATTTCACCCATAAAAGTTATTATGGATAATTGAACTTGTTAATAAAAATAGGTAAAATAACTAGTCTTAATCAATAACCGAAAATGTCCAATTAGTATTGCATAGCAATATCACAAAAATACGTAATATTATATTTTATCGTACCTATCGTACTTGTCAGTCGTGATCCATACTCGTGCGGTACGTTATGAAATCGATAAATAATTTTAAAATGCCGAAAATGAAAACTTCTAACACATTTTTAAGAACATATTTTAGTAGTTTTTAGAGCATATAATTGTTGGCTCAAATTATTATCAAATAGAAATACTGATTGTATACTGTATGATCTTATAATTCCATGCTGATAGTAGCTATAGACGCTATAGTTATATATAAAACATGAATAATATTCATTAAAATCATATTAGTCAACCAAAAATGTTTTTTCTATATACACGTTCACCTTTACGCTGAGGCATCTACAATAAATGAATCTACAAGGATATACATTCTAAAGAATACTTTTGATTTATATAGGTCCTATATGGCTAGATAAAAACAATAATTTGTACAAAACAAATTATTCTCCAAATCTATGGTAAAATAATTGAACTTTTTAAATTTTAAATTATTGAAAAAAATAAGCAACTCGTTATAATATAACGTATTTAAATGAAACTAACGTCCAAGCTTTGTATACCTGGTTGTAAAAAATTATTATCCAAATAATGAAAATTTGATTTTTTTTTTTTTCCTAAAAAAATATATCTTCTTGCTGATAGTGTTTGAACTATCGCCTATGGAAAAACAATGCTTAAACGTTCCTGCGTTTGAACTGTTTATGAGGTCCAGCGGTCGCGTCCGGCATTATAGGACCTATAATATAATATATATAGGTCATCCTCTTTCGTATTACATACGCATCGTGTATTTAATAATGTACCCTTTGGTAGGTATACCAATTGTATATATTATAATATCAATGAAGCAGTTCCGGTGGAGAAATTACGGACCGATGACATATCGCTATAATAATAATTAATAATACAACGTAATGTGTTATTATAATACGACTATATACCTTGGACTGCGTTCGGGCCGCGACGAGGGCGGTGGGGATGGCATTCAAACCGCGTTCAAAAGCTATAGCGCCGTCGTTTCTTCGCGGGTACAAGAAACGGCACAAGTGCACCGAAACACAACTCGCTACGGGCCCGTCCACTCGACGTATATATACATTCGCGATTATTTTTAATAATTCAAATGCGGGCGTAATGCTATACGCTCTGTGTGCAGTACACATACATAATATGTATGTATAAATATACACACACACACACACACACTGTTTTAAGTCGTAATGAAAATCGGTCGAGTCTTAAAGGAATGCGTGTCTGTGTGTGCGCGCGCGCGTAACCCATTCACTTTGATTATTTATTTCGACTGAAACAGAGACTGCGGCGTACCCTTCGCGGCGCGAGAGCGTCTTTTAATTAACGCTCTCGACTCTCGAAAACCAGCGTAATTATTTCGCCCAACTACCGTGTGGAAAAACGTCTTCGCTCGAAGGCTAATGCTCGCGCGCTCGTGTTTGTGTTTGTGTGTGTGTGTGTGTGTGTGTGTGTGTGTGTGTGTGTGTGTGTGTGTGTGTGTGTGTGTGTGTGTGTCGTATCGAAACTGTTGCGGCGCCAGCAACAGTTGTTTTCGATAATAAACCTACTTATTTCGATTTCTCTGTACGTACAACACCATATCGTTTGATAGTTCATGATAAATTATAATATAAACCGTCGTCGAAGTCGCGTCCTTAAACGGTGAAAAGTTCCGCTACCTCTATAGTGTATTTTAGGATGTATACATTACTTATATATATTACACAATACTGTCGGCCACTGTCGCCGTCAAGAAGATTAACTACTATTATTCAGTCGTCGATTACGAAATATTATGAAAATAATGAGCCGTGACTTAATATCATTATGTCCCCACTCCCCCACGGACGTATCGGTATTATAGACGTCCTTTTTCGAAAAAAATAACAATCTGGCTTGGTGAATTATTTATTATTTTATTAAAATGTTCTTAAAACAAAATGTAGATCCATTCAATGGTCTACCATAATTACCTAACCTATGATAGGACTTATATAATAATTGTAAAGACTATAAAAAGTAAAACTAACAAGAAAATCATTAATAAACCACTTGTAATAGTTTTTAAGGAAAATATTGAAAAAGTAAATAAAAATATTATACCAAATTGAAAAAAGTATATTTACGTACATGTCCCCAGCCCCACCCATTTAACTTTTCGAATTTTTTTTTTTTCGGTTAATTAGTACGCCATTCCTATGAACTCCTATGACAGATTTTTGAATTTAAAATAAGGGAGGAGATGACATACGAATTTTAAATTCGTACTAACAAATACTTAAAAATTGCGCTCAAAAAAGCTCAACGAAGCACGGCCAACTTTCTTTTGGGAATAATTAGGGGAGGGGACGACCTACAAATTTTAAATTCGTACTTACAAGTTTCGCGGAAAATAGCCGTGATTTAAGCTTTTGTGGATAATTGAAAACGGCTGAACTTACAAATTTTCAATTTGTGCTTAAATGAACTTACAAATAACTTACAAATTATTGACAAAATTTGGAGAAAAATTTTCACATTAGGCGGCCAACTTCATGAAGCTCGCGGGAATTTGTTTTTCACAGCCAGAAATAAATTTAAATAATTTAAGTTTAAAATTATGTGGAAATAATTTACAAATTAACACATTTTATGTTGATTTTGAAATTGCAGCTCATCAGGCAATTATATACGTGTTTGGAAATATTAAAATAATTGGATGTAGATTCCATTTAGGACAATCATGGTGGAGAAAAGTAAGAAATAATTATTACTATATTATTATAGTATTTATAAATTATCTGTATTGTATACAGGGTGATTCTTTTATATAAAACACTCATTATTTAAAAAATATTTCAATTTGTTTTCAAATTTTTGAAAACATTTTTTTACATAGTTTCAAGTTGTTAAAAAAACAACGTTTTTATTAAAAAATTATATTTTTAAATATTTTTTGTCCTTATATTTTTTTAAGTTTTTTACTTTTTTGAATGACAACATAAAGTTTTAATTTTCTGAGTATTTTTAAGTGGTACGGGGTTACCCCGCAACATGTTTGTCCACTACAACTTACATGTAGTGCTTACATACTTACATGAATACTTTTTGTAATAATGAGTGTTTTATGATAAAAGAATCACCCTGTATAATATAGTACTTTTAAAATATAATAATTTGTTTGTAGATTGTTGGCGAATCTTCTCTCAGAATAGCATACATGGACAGCAGTAATGAACTAGGGAAATGGTTGAAAATGTTTTTTGGTTTGGCATTTATTTTCCCAGAAGAAGTAGTTGGTGTATTTCACAAGTTAATATCAATTTGTCTAAATGATGACGGTTTTATATTTTCTGACTACATTCTACACAACTATAATGAAAATACTTGCCAATTTCCGCCAAATATTTTAATATTCCTTCGCCAAACCCAACGTTTTTACAATATTTTTTAAAAATTATCATAAAAACTTTTTTACTAATTTTTGTTGTTTTATTCAAATTTTTAGAACGACTAATGCAGCCGAAAGCTTTCATTGCACGTACAATTCGCAGTTTTATTCACTTCATCTTCAAGTCCATGTAGTCGTTAGGGTGTTGATAGAAACACAGACAGAAACGTTGACTAAGATGAAATCAATCCAACAGTAGCCCATCAAATTACAATCCGCGAAAGAAATTAAAAAAATTGAATTTAATATGAAAGCGTTTAACCAGTTTTTAAATAGTAAGAGTACAGAATCTCTATTAATATATTTAAATAAACTTGGAAACAGATACCAAGGTTTATCAATTTAATTTATTAATTTTTTATTATTATCAAATAAATCTATGTATTATATAATGTGACGACTATTAAGATTATTGAATTATAAATATTTTATATTAGGTAATTATACTATTTTATTACTATATTATTATTATTATTTATTTATTATTACAATATTACATATTGACTATGAAATCATGTTATTTTTTTGACATGTTATATTTTGAATTATTTGAATTATTTGAATAAATGTTTTGTATAATATATTTTGTATATGTATTATAACTGCAATTCAAAATTAAAAATGGCAACGTTACAGAGATTTTTGTGCTCAATTATGTGTAGGTTTTTTTTGTTTTTTAATTTCCTTTGATACGCCGACAATTTTGCTCAACCGTGTCACAAAAAAGGTGTTTTATGCTCAATCGTGTTTCAGCCGGAATTTTTGCGTAGGAATTCTGGAAAATCTATCATAGGAATCCATTGGAATGGCGTACTAATTATACGGAAAAAAAAATTACGAAAAGTTAAATGGATGGGGCTGGGGACATTTGCGTAGTATATTTTTATTTATTTTATTATTATTATTATTATAATATACAATAAATTAGGTATTATAAATATCATTAACACTACAGTCTCTGTATATTTAAATGTTATTAGTATTATTACATTCAAATTTACTAATTCAATTCATTCTAATGTTAAACCAACGAAACCAAATTTTTAAAATTATGGTCTACTTGTAAGATAAGCACAATAATTGAATAATATATTATCTATGCACTTGTGACATACTTTTAAATCATAAAATAAAATTTAAAAATTGAATAAAAACCTTAACAATTTTTTAATCCGTAACCCGAAATTCAGAACTATAACTTACTCGCAGCTAAATTAATCATCTCCACGGTTGTATTGCTTGATTGTACGTGCTGTTTCAACTCAGTTATATTTAATGTCTTTTTACTCAAATAAAAATTAAATTTAAGTGATTTATTTCTTGTCAATGCCAGGATATATTCTATCATGAACCCAATGATATAGTCCCTGTAATATGACTTATACTAATATAAAATATAATACAAATCTCATAAATAAATTATGCATAGCATATCGATGATAATTATTGAGAATATATAATAAGTAATAAATCAAGCAAATTATTGATTTACCATAGGCACGTGTGACAAATACTCGTTGTGTCATATAGACAAATCAGAAAATCCAATAAGAATGAACACGTTTATATAATCATCATTTTTTCGATGATATTATATTTTGACAATGAACGAAAATATTTCGTGCGTTTTTAAAAGTAAGAATGAATGACAGTTGTAGATGATAAAACATATTGAGTATTAATAAATTTAAAAAGATTGACATGCTTGAGTTATAACCTCTAGACAATGCCTGAAGTAATTTTATAATTATATATTATTACGAGTTTATTTAAATCGAAAATCGGAAAAAAAGAATATATTTCATCTAGAAATATTGAATTTTAACAAAATTGTAAAAAGTATCTAAATTAGTTAACAAATAATTTAAAACATCATTGTATATTATTTTTATACATAGTTGAAAATTACTCCTTGACAAATTCAGAAAATATTCTTAATAATCTAATATTTTGATCATTTTATGATATTATTTGATATAAAATAGAATCAAATACTAGAAATTATCACCATCTATTTCACATTTGATTTTACATTAAAATATAAGTATATTTCAATTTTAGATTTTGAATGGAGCATTGAATGTATTTATATTCAATTTATGTATTATTTTTTTTTATCTTTTTATAATCTTTTAGTTCAGTAAAAATTCTAAAAATTATATAATCACTACTTGTTTTCATAGATATTTAAAAACGTATATATTATATATTTCACTATACGCAATGACATTTTAAATACGTATGTAGTATATTCTTAAGATATTATCTATTTATAAAATTAACTTATTCACACTGTTTTATAAAAAGGTGATATTATTAAACTATTAATTTAAAAGTCAATGACAATAATGTAATAGATACATGGACACATGGTATACATTTTTATTATTATAATAATTAAACACTAATAATATAATAAATGCAATTTTACAATGTTTTCAACAAAAATCAACTTCTTGTAATTTGTAATACTAATAATGAAATAAATGAATGTATTAGCTATTAAAAAAACATATTATAAAATACACTTAGTTATCACTAAGTAAAAATTTTGAAAATTTAACTTAAGATTCCTAATAAGTTATTATTAGTTATTATATTATATTAAAAATATCAAAAATTCAAATTTAAACAATTTTCAAAATTACGAAAATTAAAAGGTTATTTTATAGTTAAAAATGTATAAAATGTTCAATTTTTAAAAAATATAAGCTTATTTTTTTGTTAACATTTTAAGTTAAAATGTTGATGAAATTAAATATTTAAACATAGAATAACGATTTTATTTATTTTGTTGTAATTTAAAAATATTATTCGTGTGTAAGTGTTTGAAACTTTTAACGTTTATTATTATACTTTGTATACACTGTGCAATCTCCAAATATTTAAATTAATTTTATGATATTGCCTATTATATCGTTTATACCATATAAAACTATAAATGGTAAACTAAATAATATACAGTTTAATAATTAAAAGCAATATATTTATATGATAATAAGCTGACGTCCGTTTCTCCGATCAGAAACATTTTTTATATACAATGATATATCAATGAATTCAAATTTAACACATCTATAGTTCTAATGACCCACTCAACACATCTACACAGCATAATGGTACTTGCCCACCTTTTTTTTTGTTACTAAATTATTATCACACTTTGTTATAAAAAGTTGTTTTTCTAATAGTCTAGATAACCTAACCGTTTATGAATTTATAATTTATGGTAATTGGTAATGAAAACTCAAAACACATATACGTTTTAACACCAATTATCTGTAGTAATTCTTAGTGCGTTTTCAACATCAAAATATTTTCCTAAAACCGAATCGTCTATTAGATCTGTACAGTGTTATATTAAAAAGATGAATGGTAACCGCAAGATATACTGCGTATCTTATGTATGTGTGTACATAAAATATATAAGTAGGTACTTTGAAGGCTTGTGAAATTGTTTTTTTTTTTAACACAAAAATCGTCCAAGATAATAAGTATTTGCTGTTTAAATATGATTCGCCCCGTGTACATATCGCCTATATTTATAAGTCCTGATATAAAATACTTATACATATGTCTGACATATGTACGATTTATTCTTCACTGCGACGTCGTTCGCAAACATTGTCTATACACATATTACAATATATATTTCTGTATAGAATATTCGACGCACCTGCTACACTCACATCCCTCCCATCAGCGCTTATATATATATATGTATAATAAGAGACATGTATATTTTTACGTGTCCATTCTTGGCCGTTCATTATAACTATATAATATTGTCCCTCGCCACGTCGTGACTGGAACTTTCCACGGCCATCATCCCGTTTTACCACGACCGATCGCGAACAAGTCGGAGTCGGTATATTATTATTATGTGGTAAGATTCCCTCAAAATCGATTTATATCTTACGTTATATTATAGAAATCCGACTTAATTTATTGTTGCAGTCAAACGCGTTGTGTCGATGTAATCGTGTTGGATGCGTGATGTTATGATTTCACCCAAATGAGTGGATAAAAAAAGCTGTGTGGTAAAATTTGCACTCGACATTTTATAGACACGAATGATATAATTTAAGTGTAGGTATGTAAATTCTAGGTAAACTAAATATTACGTATTTTCAATTTCGATAAATACTTCATATTATAACAACATGTTATGAATTTTAACCTTTTACGAATTACAGAGCTAATTTGTATGATTAAATACATCAACGCATCGACGAGTATTGACAATATTGAGGTTTATTATATAATCATATAATCTGGATTATAATTAATGATGTATTGGAGGTATTGGAACGCACTAATGCATATCTAAAAAAGAAACATAATAAAATAATTATATACATATAAGGAAATGCATAAGTAACTCGTAAGAAGCGATTACATAAATAATATATAAGTACCTATACGAGTATAGTTAGTAAAATATTGCATATTTACTTACATTTCATTTTAAACTTATTTCAATGAAAACTTTATACTTCTAACTATAACACATTAATACTACATACAATTAACCAAGTTTTATTTAAATAATAATAAGATAAAGCTTAATTTTCTTAGTATCTTAAAACCAATAACACCCTCTATCTGCTTAAAATGTGAAATACATATGCGTTCGTAATACAACTTGACGTCTTGACAAGCTCTAAAATGTGTAAACAAGGATTCTGTATTATACAGCTTAAAGAGATGATGGCCGACTACGGGCATACGGCCAAATCCTGCTTGCTGTCAATTATTATCGGATTATGGAAATATTGAGTTGAGGTAAAAAAAAAATATATATATATATATTATGTCTTAGCATAATAAATTCATGTAGTTCATGTTATAAGTACATGTTGTTTCGGAATAAATTGGGTTCACTAGTTTTTTATCAAATTTAAAAACATACTAAAATTGTAAAATACATTATATTTGATTTAAAATTATTATCCATAACATAATTTTGAGAGGCGCTTTAAAGGTAAGTTTCAGCATTAAGAAAATATTGTTTTGTTAAAATTAATAGGTAATAAGTTGTTTATTGACAGATTAGTAGAGATGTTAGAGGTCACATTACTTGACCTAGTTGACTGATGTTGGTCACTTCAGACTCTCAATCCATACGTAAATATCCTTGATTACACCATCCTAATTTTTCTTTATTGTCAATAAATAAACTATAGTCAATATGTCACTTATATTTATGCGAATTTAAAATCAATAATTTAGAATTCCACATCAAATGGAATAGAATATCATTGTACTCAAAAAATGCATTGTCTAAAAGTAAACATTTAATAAAATTAAATTGTTATCTATTGAATAACATTAGCATAAAAATAAAATTCTTGTTATCACGAATTATTTATTTTTTGACTATCGTGTATTCATGGATTTCACGAAAAAAATTAGTTTTATTGATACCTAACGTAATTTAATGTGTATGGAAAGTGTCTATAGTTAATATTTCCAAGCGCAAAATTGATGAGTTCCATAAATTATAATAATGTGTGGAAATGAGTATAATATATTTTTAAGACGAGAAGACAATTGATTTCATAGTCGGAATTAATGGTTATAAAATGTATCTACGTATCAACAAATATCAGTCGTGATTAAGTCTTGAAAACGTGAATTTGTTATATAAATATTATTAGTAAGGCCTTAAATTAAAAAAATATATAATTATTATGTAGTATGACATTTTAAAATTTATTAACCAAGCATAAAATATTGTATCAACATTTATATAAAGGAAGCTTAAAACTATCACAAGTTTCAAAATTAGTCTAAATATTCTTAAAATTGCATTGTATGTATATAAAAAATGATAATTTATTTTAAGTTATAATGAAATAGTAAAAGTTTTTGCGGCCAAAATTGTTATCTTACATGTTTACGCTATTTTACTAAAAATTTAGTTATGAAAAATGTTGATCAAAAAGGTATCCACACCCTAATCAACTTTCGAACTCTCCAATAGACTCTACAGAACTCAACGTTGAAGTCTCCTATAACGATTAGAGACTCACTAGTTGTTTCATAACACCAAATAGATTTACACAGTTAATCTAAAAAGTATGAAAATATTCAATGATGCAATTTGTGGTTTGCAATATTATAGTAATAATTGTACATACTGGACGCTACTGATACGGAGCTAAGTGATTAAGAGCAAACTCTATTCACATAGAAAATTTATGAGCACATTACATCGTTATTGAGATCATATTATTATTAAAAAAAAAAAAAAATGTACGGTTATATTATGTATGAATTCATTGAAAACATTATTTTATTAACTAATTTGGTACTTTTTTTATCACAATAATTTCTGGGCTTACTTTATTCCTTTTATCCGATTAAATATAATATAATTGTATAAAATATTTTCCCGGCAGTTTCTAGAGGTTACAGCTCAAGCATATCAGTCTATATGTATCAATTTATATTATAATGTATAATCATTATTCTTTCTTACTGCTGTGAACATAATATGAAATACCTACTCTGTTATTGTTCAAATAAAGCATTATAGAAAAAATGAAAAAATGATGAAAATTGAAAGTGTTCGTTCTTATTGGATTTTTTTGTTTGTCCTAATCAAAAATGCAGTTCATGCCAAACTTACCTTAGGTTAAATTAATAATCTGCTTGATTTATAAATTATAATACAAAATATGTTCGTTATTAGATAATTTATATTCTATCATATCATTCATCATAATTAAAGATTAACAATAAACAAAAAACTTACATAATATTATGTCATTATTCAAAGTAACGTTTTTTAATTTTTTTTTTACGTTGAACCTACTATTTACTATAACATTATTTTTATTATTAAGCAAACCTTATAAATTTCAATATCATGAACAATTAAATGTCGGCTAACCTGTGTTAACAATAATGTATATTTCAATACTTGTTTTATTTATAAATATTTAATGTATTTGTATAGGATGTATATGTTAGTTTATTTCTGTGATTTAAATAATTGTTATTATGTTTACGTTCATAACCATTGGTGCGGAACAGGGGTTGTTTGATGTAAAAAAATTAACAATTATTGAAAATAATCTAATAATCTAGCGTCCTGGCCAATAAATTGTATTAGTTTCATAGTTTTTTCATCACAGTGTGATTAATCTTATGTCACGGAAGACAGGACAGTAGACGTCAAACAGAAAACGTAAAATTAAAAAACCGTTTAAAAACATATAATTATGTTGAACGGGAAAATCAAAAAATCAAAAACGTTTGAACGTACAATAAACATTAAACATAAAATGCTATAACGATTAAATTTCCAAAAACGTAAAAACGATGTATTTTTTTTTTTTAATTAAGCCCTGCAAAAAATATTAAGAAAAGTACTATGCATTTTTTGTTTTTAATCCCACAAATTAACAAACATAGATTCATTTTCTACCAGAAAAAATATTGAAGTTAAAAATCTTGGCACTTTTACTGCTCCAGAAGCTGATTACTATCATAAAAAATTTAATTAAAAAATTAAAAAGTAAAAACAGTCATCATAGTAAAATCAATCGCTCCGCTAAGAATCCAAGCTTTTTATATTTGAAGTCTCATAATAATAAGTTTTACATATATTATTTTAATAGTTATTATTATTGAAAATATTATCATATTTTATTAAATATTAATGATTTATAAGATTGTATGTGTAGAGCTTTCGTGATTGTTTTTTTGTTTATTTTGACCACTGTGAATATAATATGACACTATTATTTTGTGATTCTTAATAACTCTAATTACAAATCAAAGGCATCACTTTTAATACAAAATAAATAAAATTCGGTCGAATATTAACAAAAAAGAGTCTTCCCTTGAAATAACCCCTTTTCACAGCCGCCAAAATCGTGACTTCATGTCACAGTGCCCCTATATACATTTAGTTATATCATTATATGCACTTACACCAGTAAATTATATTATATTAGAGCATTTTAATATGAACTCATGTATATACGACTTAATACACCGTATTTGCTATAATCTCGCGTGTATCGTGCGGCTGCAAAAGCATTATTATTATTATTATTATTATTATTAGTAGTAGTAGTATTATTATCATCGTAGTAATAGTACCCATTATTGCCATTAAAAATAAAAAAAAATAGTGCCTATAGTGTCCGCTGCCCGTCGCGCGATAATTACATTCGCAGTCGTATTAGCGCTCGCACTTTGATCCCGGCCGGTTAAAAAGGTATTATGCGCGTTTACATATTTCAGCGTCGGAGGGCGCAAAAAAAAAGTTCTGAAAAAAAAACGTCAATGATATTTTAACGCCGCCGCCGTAAATTACAAATTAGTATCGTATCGGCGGTGGCGTAATATATCGCAAAAATCGAATGTGCATTTTTTTCGCGCCGTAATAATTATTTGTCTCCCCGCGGACGCGACGCGGTACTTTTTTTTCGTTACACCACACTGCAGGCCACTCTAACTACGAAGCGACAAGTACTGGTTACTATTACTGTATTATACACACAATTATAATAAACCGTAAAACGGGGCGAACGGAAAAAAATCATAAAATTGATTTTTTTGAGGTGGCTATGTCTAAATATTATTATTAAATATTGTACAAAATCCAAATAATCCGAGCTTGTTATCACATTATCTACAAACGTGATGAACAAGAATTGAATAATTATGAAAATTTAAGTTACAAGTCGTTACGAGTTCATTGGAGCTATCATTGATAAATGTTCATCTAATGAGATATTTCGAATGGAATATATAAAAAAAAATTGTACCTCAAACATGTTCCTTTAGATTAAATCATTAAATAATATAAATATACAAATATATATTTTAAATATATTTTTTCGTATTTTTTTATCTTAATTATACAAAATCTAATTATTCACCATTTTTTATTTTGTTAAATGATTCTGTGACTCACATATAATTTTAAATTTGTATAACCTGAATCAGAATATAAAAAGTTTTTTTATTAATACGAAATCGTTTAAAGTTTTGATAAGCACCGAAAGTAGTGAGCCATTTGTGGTAAAGAGTACCTTGCCACTTCACTCCTCTTGTCCAAACTTAAAATACTTATTAAAAAAAAATAAAACTTGGTGTACGTTGAATATATTATTTTAATACTTCAATATTTTCATAAAGTATTTTGCTTTACCACTTTGAATTAAAAAGTGTACATAAAAAAAAAAGTTTCTTATTATCGTGTCTGCGAGGCACCGGGTCATCCGTTTCATAGCCAAACTGTCAATATTCGCTGTACGGCGAACGCGTTTTTGGAAACTTTTTAGTATTGACTACCTTTATATAATGCATCTTTCGAGATAACTGCAGTAGTGTGTATAACATAAAAACTATATAGATCAACATGGTTTTATTTTTTTAAATTAGCTTATAGTTCCGCTTATAGTAATGCATACGATTAGGGCGGGTGAAACTTACTCTAAAAAACAAAAACGTATACAAATATTTCTTGAGATATCGACTGCGTTGAAAGAATTGCAGCGCTGCATGCTGCCTGCGATTACGGCTCTCCGGGTGAGACGACCGTTTTTATAGGAAAAAATATTACATCATTTTTACGACAATGGTGATATTTTAGAAATCCGTCGTATATAGTCGTAGGTATATACTATACATATATACATGTATACATATTGTGCAAAATATTATATTATATATACACGATAAATCACAGATGTTTCGGTCGTCGTCGTACACACATAAAAGTATAAATAATAATTCGAGGGTCGAAAAATTCTCTTATAAATTTTATAAGATTTATTTTATTAATATAATAAATTAGGTTTATTTTAAAAACGAACTTCGTTTAGTCTTGAAACTATCGAAAAAAAGGTATCATCAATAATAATACATAACACCAGCGTTCACATTACCTGTTGCTGTCTCTGAAGTTTAACCATCGTCATAACTATAATAGGGAGACTGAGGCAAAGACCTAAGCTGTGTATGTGTACAACACGTTAGTCAATAATAAAATAATATGTATGTTGATTTTTGTATGTACTTAAACTATATAAATTTTGTGTATAAGTTAGAAATCATATATTATTTATATGAATTTACCTAAATTTAAAAATAAAAATACTATAACAGTGTAAATTCTAAAAACATTATTTTCACAAAACAAAATACGTTATAATTTATTTCTAATAATAATTAAAATAAGAATTTATTTTAACTACATAAAGCGTAACATTTTTGTAAGTATTGATTTTGCATGTGTTTAAAGCTTATCGAATTGAAACATTTTTAGGGAGGTGTCTACTGTCCATACAGATAGATAAACCCACATATAGACAAATATAATATTACATATTCCTATTATTACGCCCTTAATAAGAGTTAACGGGAATTATGTGTCCACGTATAGTTGTTTACTTGCTTTTATAGTAGTTTACCATTATAATACTGTTATCATATTAAACCTTTTTTTTATACAAGCCCATTAAAACGGTGTCACTGAAGGTGTAATAATAATAACGGTTGTAATAGACGGGAGCATGTGTGGAAATAGCGTATATATCATAATATTATATAACGGTGACGTACCGTACAGGATATTTAGCCATCTTTGTCCTCCTCGTCCGTGTCTCCTTTATAATTAATATTTTTGAAATATGATTTTTAATGTTATTAGTTATTACTAGGACTGGAATTTTAATGCCCATCCTAAAAAAAATCATTTGAAAAAATACAAAATATCAGCTTCAAAAATTAAAAATGTTATTTTTTTGTTTTTATAATATTTTGATAATTGTATTAGGTAAATGTAATTTAATTGTAAGAAAAAAATTTTAAAAGACACTTATTTTACAAATTGGGAAAACAATATTTTGTCAACATTAAATAATACATCATGTCATCATGTATATTTTATAAATTAATTTGAAGTCTATGATGTTACTTTAGACATTGTAAATACAGAACAAAAATGACGAATTAAAAAGATTTATGTTTGCGATGTATTCAAAAGGCGAACTAAAAAATAATCACAACAGAAAAATTACGTAAGTACGTATGTACGACATCCGTGTAACTTAATGATAGTAGGCAATAATAAAAATAAAACTAAAATTAATTATTGTTATCACGTCAGAAATTTGTCATATTAGATATAAAAACACATTCAACACTATAATATTATTCGGGACACTTATACCTATCAAATATTCAAATATAATAATTTTTATAACAGCAATATTATTATTTTATTAATAAACGTTAAACATTTTTGAAGAATGTCCTAAAATGGTTAATTTTTTAAAAAAAATCAAAAAAAAATACTATGTAGATATAATCTCCATAGATCCCTGAAAAAATGAAATAGTAAATTTCCAGCTTAAGTTTTATAAACATATTTATAACTTAATACATTTCTCGGTATTTTTCTTGTTATATTATATTGGTGCAATAAATTAATATATTATGTTAATATTTGAATAGTAGAATCATTTCCATGAAGTGTAATATCATAGTTTTTTACGTCATATACCGTAAGCGGGAAAAGAGTGTCATTGGTAACTGGTACGACATCACCAGCACTACTAACTAAAAAGTATTGTTAACTGAAATTCCGTGACAATATAAATAATAAGTATTAATATACTTATTTATTTAATTATTATTATTATTATTTTTTTTTTTTTTTTTATATTAATATATTATTAATCATGATATCAAACCATATATTATTTTACCGTCGATTAATATTTTATTTATTTGATAGTGAAGGCATACATAACTCAAACATAAATATGAAATTAACGAAATGTTTTTCTATGATTCTTTACCTTCTTTTATAATTATAAATATTAGAGAGATACAGTTTTAGCTGGTTTCATAAGTTATTTAAAATTAGAGCGCAGATTTTTATGTCATAAAAACAAGAAAAATGCTTTGAAAAAATACAATTTAACGCACTAATAACATTTTGAAACTTTAAAAAATGGCCATAAAAATAATTTTAAACTTACTATTATATAAAATAGGTTGAACAATAGCTAGCTATTATTTAAATTTATGAAATTTAGCGTTATTTGTGATTAATACAAGTCATAAATTAAATTACCCATATTTATACTCCTACTATAACCTTTACATTATATTTCTGCTTGCGCATTACACGTGATAAAAGTTGAATTTGTGTGTCTGTTGCATAGCCGCCGCCCCATTTGTCTACTACTTAGATATAAGCATATACAGTAAAACCTGTGTAATATGGAAACGGTTGGGACCGGATATTTTTTCCATTTTAGACAGGTTTCCATTTAATACAGGTTGTAAAAAAAAAAATCCCGATAGATCTTTATTACATGTATATTATATATGTATATTAATTATTATTGCATTTTACCTAGTTTTTATTCTACATTATACACTATACACTATTATATTTATATACTCCAAAATTCATCTAATGTTTTTTGTTTTGTTATTTGACTTGCCATTTTCTTTTCTACTAAGTTTTTTAAGTTGAGAATTGACTCAGTCTGCGACATAACACTACTACGACACTTATCGATAAAATAAACTTATTACAACGAAATAATCTATATAACTGATATAGATTATATTCATTGACTAATAATTTTAAAATACATGACATATTATTTCCATGATATACAGGTGCATTACAAAAAAATCGTTTCCATTTCCACGTTAAACAGGTTCCATCTTATTTAGGGAACGATATATTTAAAAATACATTAGGTTCGCCGGGACCGTAGTATTTTTCCATAAAAGTCAGGTTTCCACGTTAATCAGGTTCCATATTACACAGGTTTTACTGTATAATAAAACTAGTATGATAAAAAAAAAAAAACTATTTAATTTTTACTTTTATTTAATGGAGTATTTTATGATAAATATTTAACACATTTTTATCTATTCTTAGAAAATACACAAAGCAATGTACTCACAGTAAAAAAAAAAATCCAAAAATTCTAAAAAAAAGTTAAGTATTATTTTTGAGATCTTTGAGATTTATGAAATGAATGTTGTGCTTGGAAAACAATATTTAGGAATATTAAAAAAAAAATGCAATTTTCGTTTAAATCCATTAAGTTATAATAAGTTATAATATTTTTTTATTCTTTCGATTGCAATAGGTATTTGAAAAGTACATTAATAAATATGAATATTAACGTAATTCTTACATTTATATACTATATATAATATATATATAAATTGGTGAAATTTTAACATTTTCCTGACTAAAAGCTCACGCGCCCTGAAAAAATAGCTAAAAATAACGTCCCTGACGACGAGCACGACACTGCAGCAAAATACCCTGTTAATAGACCAGTGTCATTATATTCTGTATATATACGTATACGTATATAATATAATTATCAATTAGAATATATTTACATACGCATATATATATATATATATATATATATATATATATATATTGTCCGGTACAACGTCCAAATATGTATATAATATTATGTCGGTAGGTGTATATATATTTTATATATATATGACATTATATACGATTGGGACGTTAAAGCCGTTTTCGTTGTAAAACTTCCACCGTGTCCATCGTTGCGACGGTGGCAACGTGGGTAATTATTTTCAATTACGAATAAAATACAAGGTTATCCCAAAAGTTTGTGCCGGACACCGGCCGGCGCACCGCGTGGGACTGTTGCTCGTGCACCGCGGTGGCGAAGTAATGAACGCGCATTACATTATTATTAATACAACGCGTATAATTATATTAATATATACATTTGAATATATTATAATAATACTCGAGAGCCACGCCGGTGGTGGATCCTATTTTTTTTTTCATTTCGTATACTTATTATAAAATAAAAACAAGTGAAACGTAAAAAAAAGTCACAATAACATTGTTATATCATATTATACAAACCGAAGTTATCGTTATCATAAGTATAAATATTTGTGTTTTCGTCGTTGACGTGACAAGAAAGAGGCTTGTTTGCTTATTATTATTAATTATTATTTACCTTTTTTTCAATAGCTATATGATAAAAAAAAATCTAATCAATTAATACATGTTTACAACATCGTTCATCTGTTAAGACTTTTACAATTTTTTTTTCCAAATAAATTTTATTTGTATATTTTACTTGTAGACCTATGAGAACCGTCGTATTATTTAAACCTTAGATATTTGAAATGACAGTTTTTTGAATCTCTATAGGATCTTTTATACATTCTTGTGATTTTCAATACGTTTTGAACAAAACAAAAAATATATTTTTAATATTATCTTCATTAATGAATAATATAGTTCACATAATAATTGTATGTGTATGCCTATAAACATGAGCACGAGGTACTCACTCATATGATCGTAATTTTTCAATCTTGTTGATAGTTATACTATAAGCAAGGGAATAGTGAACTATCATCATCATTTATTGCTATGCGTTACATATAATAAGTAATAAAATCAAATAAAAAATTTGTTTTTATTATTATCAAATTTAAAATGTGTCAGCCATAGGCGCAATTTGAGCTAAATGTATAGGGGTGCTAAATGTATGTTAACCGAAATGACCCGTGGGGGGCTTTACCCCCCACACCCTCCCTACAACACAATTAATGCATTCATCATGTTAACTTATTATCTATAATTATTAATAGTTTATAATAAAATAATACTAAAAAAAAAAAAACATTAAAGTGAACAAGTAAATATATTTTTTATTTTAATTTAAATATTATATTAAAGATATACGTCTTTGAGACATAGCAAAATTATTTATTATTTTATCTTTATTAATTTTATTGCTTAGATCTCTCTCAATATTAATAACTGACAAATCTTTCAAAAAATCGATTATTCTATTGGAAATTGCGCCTATACCGTCAGCATATCACACGCTATTACAAGTCTAAAAAAATAATTACAAGAATTGTGATGAATGATGATATTTACATTATACGAGTAATATGTAATGTAAAGTTATAAATATTGTTATTAATGGTTAAAATTTTAAATTTGATCTTCATCTGGGATGAGAAGGTCTTGAGACATTCGTAGTTTTAAACGTAGGTTTTTGTTTTGTCCAATAAGCATAAGAAATTTTTTTTTTTATAAATGTCGATTAAAAATTATTTACTGGGTAGAAATACTTAAAAATGTAATGCAAAGCTCCTCATATGTTTTTAATTTTTCAATTAAAAAATATCAAAAGTTATAATATTTCAATTTTTTTTTTTTTGTAAAAGCGTTTAAAGTTATAATTTTTCAAAAATTAATTTACAGAATCGTTTTTTGTATACAACGATATATGGTTGGATTCAAATTTTAACACATCTATATAATAGTGATCTACTCGATACCCAACGTAAAATAGAGTGGTACACATTTACCTACCTTTTAATATTTTATTATGTATAAAAAATGACGATATAAATATTTTATAAACATTTCAAGTATCTACGGTTATTTGTGTTACAAAATCGATTTTGTTAAATACTGTTTTTGCATAAAAATTCCTGATTTTCCTAGATTTTTTTTTTAATCGAAAACTTTTACCAAAAGTTTATGATACAGCAAAAAACGTGTACATCATTGTAAAATCAATACATTCATTGCTTAGCTAGATGAACGCGAAATCGTTTGCGAAAATCGGTTATATATAAATCGATCACGAATAAAATAACGTATACCCGTTGCAAAAAACACATCCACGTTAAAAAGTGTTGTACTCTATTCATTGGATAAGAGCTTAATATATGAGGGAAAACACGAAATATCCTTGGCGGGGAGTAAACCACAGATAACGCTTACATATTATATGATTATATATTTATACAACGCGTATACGCCTGATATAATAAAATATAATAATAACAACTCGCTCTGTAAATCGCGTAATGTTTCTAGCCGTCAATCGATCGAACGTACGCTTTTTATTTCACGGTCCACTAGTGTCTCGCCATATTATATAAGAAGTTTTCCGTGGAAAATCTTCTCTCTCTCTCTCTCTCTCTAACGAGACAAGCACCGACGGGATTATTGTCGGCTAAACATCAACACATACAACGAAATCGTCGTTGGCGATGCGAAAAAACATTAATAGCCTCCACGTATTATATACTGCCTCTTCGTGGTCGCCCTCCCGCCGACACACGCGTTCGCGATGCAGCTGCGGTCCAAAGATAACGTGTCTAGTATTAATGGTAATAATAGACTAGTGACTCTCTCTCTCTCTCTCTCTCTCTCCATCTCGTTTTATCACCCTCTCTTTATTCACTATAGGTTACATCAGCGCGCGTGTATTGCAATATCATACTATACAATAGGTATTACCGATGACGAGCGTCTATGGACTACCATACGGTGTAATGGACGAAGAAGATATTATATTTCAATTTGGCGCTTTGAGAAATAATAAAAGTGATAACTGAAGAGTGATGAGTAAGAAGACGGTTTACCTAACTACAACTATTATAATATGATATATTATTTCGTATTTTCAGTACGGCGATGTATAGCTGTTTTTTTTCCTTTATGATATTGTATTTTTAATATGATAAATAATTTAATATTATATAGTTCAATAAAATGAGAAAATGTGTAAAATCCAAGCATTACCTATATTATACATTTAACAGATATTTATATGCTGAACATTTTTTGGAAATTTAAATAACTCTTTAAGCATTTAATATATTTATAAAATGACCAATTTATCACTAGAAATGTGAAATTTAAAAGAAATTTGAGTAAATAAACTATGTGGGCCCGTGAAGGTATCCTGTGTGGCCCGTCACAAATTTATAAATAAAACAAAATATTATAAAAAAAGTAAAATTATATTTATTTATTTTGTAATAGTATTAATAATAATAATAAAATAAAGATATATGCCATATATATTGTACATTTATTATGTATAACAAAATTATATTATTATCATCTACAGCACCCTTAATAAGATTGGGATTATATGTACTTTTATATTTGGTGGCCGATGGCCCATTCGGAGATGATTGTTTACCAAAGTCGCACGCCGAACAAAAAAGTTGGGCATCACTGCTTTATCCCTTAGTCAACTATAAGTCAATCCACCAAATAAAATCATATAAATCTTAGTGTACACTTCAATAATCCAACCACTAATTAATTATGCCTGCACAATATGAGTAGGTATTATTATTGATCTAATATTCTAACAATTTGGTGTTTACATAATAATTTATAATAACTTAGGAACTCATTATACTACTCGTTTAATTCTTTTTTCAGATGATAAATCATTTTTTTCGCCACAGGATATTTTTAAATAGTATAACAGTTCCAAAAAACAGAATTTAAATTAATTCATTAAGAAAATTGAAAGTAAATGTGTAATGCTATGTAAACGATTTTAAATACATTGCATAAATATTTTTTTTTTTAAAGAAAAATTAATTTCACTAGTTATACTTGAGTACTTTACCTACGGCATTATACGGAAAAACATTTTATCTGAAAGTTGTCTCTTAATTATCTTTTTTGTTTCGTGACAGTTGACTATTTCATACCATCCTTTAATTTAAATTAAAATTATCTCGGTGACGCGCACTAATTATGATTATGAAACTATAAATTATCATAAATTTATTGTTGATAACGTATCATAAAAATCTAAAAAATAATGAAACATTTTCCAAACTAACTATTATGAAAGGTCTATTTTGTTCGTATCTAGTGGTCCATGCTCAAAAAACGGCTACAATATAACGTATAGTAATATTATTATATAGGATAATATAATATAGTTTAACCATTATTGCCATCGCCGACATTCGAGTGGATCGCTCCCTTCGCCGATCGAGTGACACTATAATCTCCCACGACGTCGTTGTTACGCGGTCACGCCCGCCACGGGACTTTGTCTGTCCAGGCTTTGTGCAGCTTAACCATGGTTGTATTCTTTATACCTTCATATTGTATAAAGGTGTTATTGGGCCCCAAAACGGCGGTCCAACTCGCACTCTCGTTATCACAGCAGTATATACGTACATAACACGGTATACACCATATACCAAAGTGCGATTCTTATCCGGTGATCAGTGACGACCTTTTACGCCAATAATGTGTTCCCGATGGATATCTGGTAAGACATTTTTGTGTTTGTGAGTGTACTTATACGGAGACTTTTGAAACGTCTTCCCGATCGCGTGAAAACAATGCCGAGATGAGACTAGAAAAAAACATAAAACCTGTCGTCCGCGCTATATTGCACGCAGGCCTATATATATTATAGTGAGTAATCTCGTCACGCCGCGGTAGTAACGCAACGAGTAACACGCGCGTGCGACGTATCCAACCTTGATCCACGGACTAGGGGTTTATATCGTTTTTACGAGTGGACATAATAATATTTTCGTTTTATTCGTAATAACTATGACGATAAGTGCTAATACAGTAGATTTTCGTTAGGTATGTCAAATCTCAAGGAAAACAGGAAAAAGTTCGAGACATCGAATTTTATTAAAATTCTTAAAAAATTGAAAAAATTGGTAAATAATTGCAATTCAATGCACAATTTGAATACTTATTACTAACACTCCATACATATCGATAGACTACAATAATGAATAAATAAATATTTTTTTGAATCTGTAATTAAAGTTTGTTTAATATTACTTTTGTTTTTGTAAGAATGTAAAAATTGATTGTAAGGACATTAAATAACATTAAACTAAATTTTAGTTTACGCTTATTTTCTATTTCACTATATTGTATACGAATAACTATAAATATTGACTACAAACGTATGAAATTACAATCACTATACTGAAAACTTATTTCAATACGAAGCCATCTAGCTAAAATACTTAAGTATTACATGCAATCATGATTACACTATATATCAACAATTCTATTAACTTTTAAGTCAATACTAACTTACTGTAGACCGGTGTGAATAGGTTCGTGATTATATAAATTAGCAATATTATAAAATTAATCTAAATGCATTGACCATTTCAATGTAACAATGTGTAGATAAAATATAATTATATAATGTATAAAAGTTTCAAATTATCACGATTAATAATTGTTGAATTAGAAACAATTAGAAAATCAATATTGTTAAAAACTAGTTTTGCATAAAAATTACTGTTTTTCCCAATTTCTATTTTTTTATTTTTCTCAATTAATAAGAAATGTTTATTAAGATTTTTTTTAAATTAACTCCTCAAAGGATCAATTGGGTCCACTTTCCATCAGAAAAGATACTGTAGTTGAAAATTTAATCAGTTTTTCCACTATAAAAGGTAACTTCAGACACAAAAGCACACATTCTTGTAAAATCAATACTTCTACAGTTATACCGTTTTGCTCGAAATCTAAAATGTGCTTACAAACACAATTTTTTATTGTGACGTTACCTTTGTCTTCTGTGATTCATAATTCATAACCCATAATCATTTTATAACCATGCATAGCCAATACCTATTGGTCATGGCATCAAACGAAGAAAAAATACACATATACGAAATTCTAAAAATACATTTAAATACGGATAGTGGCCCACCGGAAAAATCCCGATTTCTCCGTAGGTCTATCCGCTATATATGTACAGTGTATACATGTACGACGCACGTTGGCCACCACCAATATACGATGTACATCTTACAAAAATAGTCTTTAGCAACCGCTAAGCAGCACGTGCTACACGCGAACGTACTCAAAATATATAAATAATAAATAATAATGCACAGCAACAACGATAGGTAATAATAATAATTTCGTATATCACATAGGTATGGGTACTTTCGTATAGGTAATAATTTCACCACAGTCTTCGCCATCACATATACTTAATAAATTATACACCGTGTACATGCCTATAATATGTATATTATGTGTAATACTCTACCGAACACAGTAGTCGTGGTTAACCGAAATCACTCGCACACCGTGCAGGGTTGAATAAGTTAACATTACGACGAAAAGCATTAGAAACCGCACATTATTCTAGAAATACGGCCGCCAACAAGCGTTTTCCCAATTTCTAGGTAATTTCAACGCTTTTCTCTCTGGGACTCGTATTAACTAAATGTGTGAAACGGTGAGAAAATGCTGCATACCACTCTTCTGTACAGTAAGTGTCGAACGGGCCTCCGTAATAGATGTGATAAATTTGAATGCAATGATTTATCATTGATACGAAAAACGATTCTGAGCGAAGACCGTCTGTCAGCCTATATCATTAAGTAGGTATACCTATTTAATGTTTTGTTTTTTTAAATGGATATTAGAGTATGTACTTTGTTATATTATTAACATAACGAATGAATGATTTAATTTTTACCGACATTGTTGCATTTATGATATTATTGATATGTAATTCATAATGTATAAAATGTTTTAAGACCGCCAAAAATAGTGTTTTTAAATTATATCAAAACAATGAAAATCGTTATACATTGTTTAAATATAATAATATTATCGAAATTTGAACTTAAAATGTCTAAAAAAAATTTTCCGTATATATTTTTTGTACTTTTGATTTAAATAATATAACTGTTTGTGCTGTTTTGAAAATCTCATTAAGTATAAAAAATAATTATTTAAAAAATTGTTTAATAACAAATCCTTATTTTTCTTTTAATTATATAATAATATTATAGTTACAACAAAGTATGATTTTCTGCAAACAATTATAGGTACTACAATTTATTTTGATCATAAATTATAATATTATTGCTAAGCTTTAAATTATTTTAAGGAAAATTTAGGAGAAATCTTATATTATAAATTTCTAAGTTTTAGGTAATAAATTATTTTTTTGCAACATCTACCTAAAATTTAATTTAATTTTTGATGCCAATAATTTCAATATTGCTTGGGTGAAAATACATTTTTTTTTAATTTTTAAGCCTTAAAAATGCTCAGTTGAACAATATTCTGATATTGTCATATTAAACTCTTTTATTCTAAGTCCGAGATTTATTATTGAACTTGAGACATACAACAAAGTAATAAATACTGTCAAACAGTTTAAAAATAGAAATACTTCGAAAACTGACTACTTTACTCAGCACTCGACAATCAAGCTAACAAGTAAGCATCAATGTATAAGTTATGTGAGTAATTTAGTAATTATATTCAGTTCAAAATTGTAGAAAATACAATACTTTAACTACTAATATGAATTATGAATTATAATAATGTTGCTAATTTAATAGTTATAAAAATATAATGATATTTAATAATGACAAAAAAAACCTAATATTCATAGGTAACTATGTATAATATTAAAACACTAGAACAAATAATAGATACCACGTGTATAACAAATAATAATAATAATTGATAATTTAATTCTATTATATGGGTTTCAACTAAAACCAAACAAAAATAATAATCAAGATACTGTAATTTATACACAATAGTGTAATGTTGCTTATAAACTATTGAGTAAAGGTGTAACAATAATTGTATACTTACTTTTTTTCATTTCTACTTAAGAAAAATTCAACACAATGATGAATCAATACTAGAACACAATAATCGTATTTTTTTTTCTTACCTGGCAATAGCGTAATCTTGTAAGCTAACACTTTTTAGGTATACTTGTATAATCTCCAGCCACCGGGTAATCTCAGTGATGTGTATTGTGCAATAACGCATTTAACTATATAATTTGTGCACAATATAGCACCCTTAAGTAGTCTTAATAATTGTATACAAAATATTTCTATATCTAAATTGTAGGTATCTATTTGTTCGTCGGAAGTTTCTCGAACGCGTTTCCAAATTAAATGAAAAAAAAAGGAAGCTCTAAACAGTCAAAACCTGCTATAATACTACTATAGAACAACAATATTATCGATTTTCAATAATATATTTTTTCTGTCGCCGTACATAAATAATAAACTTATAAACTTGCACTTAAGGAATGAGTAATAATGATATAAAATATTTATAACAAATCGTAGTGTAGTGTCGTATCATTACGACACGAGTTATGTAAATACGAGAGTATTCGCAGCAATGCATTAGCCGTGACCGTCCATATAATAAGCATAATGCATACAATCTTTATTTACGGAAATAAATTTCAATAATAATACGGTATAGCAAGTAGGTATATTGTGTATGCTACTAGATGGATGTGGATAACATTATTGTAATGTAAATTATATATTTTAATGTATGACGATGTAGGATGAAACGGATGTCTCGCAAGTTTTCTTGACGGCTGATGCGCACAAAGATATTCACACAGTACATACGCTCATTACGTCTGGACCACGTGTCATGTCCGATGGCAAATTCACTAATGGATGTACGTCTTTCGCGCCGAGTTACTTAATTCTATTGGAATAGTAATATAATAAACATCTCACAAGACAATATGTTCGATAATTACAAGCCATCGCCCCAGCATGTGTTTGCGTCACATTACTCGCAATTATTATTACGTTGACGTATGATGTTGCTATTCCTCTAGCGAGCGTTCTATAGACTATAGTGTAGTTCAGGGGCACCTTCAGAAGTTCAATCGGTGTGAAAAACAATTAGGGTAAGCATATATTATATCTCGGGAGCTTTTCCTACCCCTTTCGACGACCACCAATCATAATTTCAATAGACGACAGACCATAATAATATATATTAAAAAAAAAACATTTTTGTGTGGGAATATGCCACAAAGTGTCAAATTAATTCATTTGACTATGTAGTAAGTATTTTTACAAGCAACTTGAAATGTTGTTTCTTTTATAAGACTAAAAATAGACAAAATTACAAATTTATGTACACACAAATACATGTAGACTTAAAACTAAAGGTTTTAATATGACAATACGTAAACATTTTTGTGCATGATGCAGTAAAGCCTGTGATATATAATGTGTCAATAACATACAGAACATTTAAAAAAACCATATTTTAAAAACTCTATTTCTTTATTTATATTGATACAACTCATCTCAACTTTGTATGTTTCGTGTAAATATAAAATAGATAATAATAATAAAAAAAAAAAATAGTAAACATATTTAATTGGAACACACGTTATGTGTCAAATAAAAATGCATTTATAAGCATGATAATTTGTAGAACTCAATAAAAGTTTAATTTAAATAAATTATTGTATAGATTGAATATTGTAGCATTTGTTGTTACTTATAACGTTATAACTGATTTATAAAGTCATAGGTGTTGCACTAACACCATCATCCTCTTTTAAGGTCCCTGAACTGAGCCGTTTGTATATACTGATATACATTTTATTATATAATATGTCACCAATCACAGTCTCACTGTAGTGTTCATAAATTGCCATTGTACGCACACCTGCTACAACTTGCACTGTAGACTTAAATATCCAATCACACACTATTAAAATATTTGACTGGTTGTTTGTCGATTCCCGAAAAATTTAAGATCAGAAAATGCTCTGAAATATTCCTGACCCCTGTACTACCAGAAATGTATACAGAGTGATTCTTTTATCATAAAACACTCATTATTTCAAAAAGTATTTTATGTTTTCAGTAGTGGACAAACATTTTGCGGGGTAACCCCATACCACTCCACTCCGCGCATCTAAACTTTAAATACTTATAACTCATAAACTACTCGCCCTAAATTCGGTTTTTATATATCAAAATACTCAGCAAATTATTCTGCTTGGGAATATAAAATTAAAAGTCTATGTTATCATTCAAAAAAGTAAGAAACTTAAAAAAAAAAATAAGGATAAAAAATATTTAAAAACGTTGATTTTTTAACAACTTGAAACTGTGTAAAAAAATGTTTTCAAAAACATGAATACTTTTTGAAATAATGAGTGTTTTATGATAAAAGAATCGGTCTGTACACTTTTTGTACTTTTTATGTAAGCTGAATCTCATTTTGGTAATTAATACTCTCAAATAAATCTGTATAACATTTTAAATGGATTTACTTAAACGGTTCTCGCCAAAGGCGACATCAGTGATTTCGTGGAATTAAAATTACCAACGTCATATCTATATAATACGATACGGACCGGCGACGTACGAGCACGACGGAATAATAATACGCCACAGACGCATCGCGTCGTTGCACTGTATAGAACGGGTTAGGAGTACAGGCGTGACGACGGTTGCACGACGAGCTCGTCGAAGAGTGGTCGTACTATATAATATTATGCGGCAACGTCTTTTTCGCGCACAATCGCTCGTGTATAGCATTGTATGACGTGACGTGTACAGCGGGTGGTATAGGTTAGGCGCTTTTGCGAATCCTTCACACGCGCACACGATATCGCTTTTGGCGGGGAGGCGCGGGCACGCGGAGTACACGCGGAGTACGGGATATATTGCGGGGCGGGGGCCGGAGGACGGCGAGGTTATTATAACAAGTGAGAGACGACGATAACTAAGTTGTTGTTCTCGCCGCGCCCGTTCCGAGTTTCCGGCGTCGTTCCGGCTCTCCTCTACGTCGTCGTCGCAGCATAGTCTCCGCTACGAGCCGACCGGTAATGGGATCGCGGCGGCGGAGAGTGTACGGCGGGCGACACGCACGCAGAGAGATGACATCTCCATATTATTACTATTACGCCGTTATTATTATATGCGATACGCGAGCACGGAGAGTGTATACATAATATACGTATATTATATATACATATATATATATGTGTGTGTGTGTGTATGATATGGTTTCAGCGCGCACGTATAAATGCGTGTGTTTGTGTGTGTGTACGTGCCACAGCGTAACTTTCTCCGCGCCCAGTAAGTTAACGAGCTCGATTAAAACACTCATCGTGTACGCGACGACGACCGCTATTATAAATAATGCACGCGCAGCGCCCGAGTCCGAGTCCATCGCACATAATAACGTTATATTATAATAATAATATATAATACTGTGTATAATATCATAGCTAGTCCAATAATCGGTTTATGGGGCCACGGCCGGAAGTATGGGGAAGCGCGGAAGCTCCACGCCGCCGCCCCCGCCGTCGTCGAATTTCCATTTCCTGTTTGTCTCGTGTCGTTGTCGTCGTCGTCATCGTCAACTGTCCTCGTCATCGTATAGCGCGACAACACACACATTATACCGCCTATGATCGTAAACGCTCGGCTGCAGTGTACATGAGTTACCTACGTCGTGATAAATTCCGCGCGATTCTACGGGCGAGGAATTCGTATCGCGAGAGAGACGAGTGGACTATAAATTTGGCTGTCGTGCGTTCAAATATTTTGTGTTCGCGAGTCAATATTTATAACTGAGTATACTGCGATATTTTAATAGTATGACGATATCTATTTTTAGATTTTTTCGTATAGTCCTGTATGTGTAGCGAAAACGGCATGCGTTTTATAGGTATATACCTAATATGTATATATTATATTATATCAGTCAGAAACGGTCGGTTTTTATTCTAAAGTGATTTGTAAAAAAAAAAATTCGAAAACACGACGAACCTTAACACTAACCTCTATCAAACGCCAACATTTTCATTATTTGTTTAGTATAAATAAAACAAATTACGAAATTTGATATCGGGGGCTTCGGAATTACGTGCAACGCGGGGCAGCGAATGCGATCGCCCCAAAGGAAAAAAAACACTGGCTAACGTAAATACATAAAAGAAAAGGCAATGGATATTATATAATTATGTATAATACCACAACACGGGTACTACCTTCGAATTTACTTTTGAATTTTTGATCGGGCATCAATAAAACCTATATGAACCCAGATAATTATATGTTTACCCCGCCGACAGTCTTATTATAATCATTACGGCGTCCCTGCATAGTATCAATATATTTAATAAATATTATAAATATTATTTATACATAGTTTATTCTCGTTGACCGTTAAAATAATTCAATAGTCTAGTAAATATCAGTCCTGTATAAACAACGTCGTTCTCTTTAAATGGAATATACAAAATTACTAAAATAGTATATAATATATGCATGTCAGTGGCGTAGCCAGACGAGACTCAACCATGCCAGAAATTTCATGGAAATATGAAAGGCTTTTAGTGTTTTGTGAACATAGGTATTATGCGTAAGACGTAACTATATGTATTCAAATTGTAATTTGTATAATTTGTATGAAGATTGCTAGTCCAAAATCTTTTATAACCGTGCCATTGGCATGCCTTTGCCGGGCTTATAGTAGAGACCCTAATTATTATTAAACCGCTTCGCCTATATATAACAAATTATTAGTCCGCAAAGAAAAATTACTTCATCATTCTGCTACGACTAAAATAAGTATTTGTATCTATATAGATACAAAATAATAGAAATAAATACTAACATACGATGTATTTATCTTTTAATATACAGAGTGATTCGTTTATCATGAAAAACTCATTATTTCAAAAAATATTCATGTTTTTGAAAATATTTTTTTACATTGTTTCAAGTTGTTAAAAAATCAACGTTTTATTAAAAAATTATATTTTTAAATATTTTTTATCCTTAAGTTTTTTAATTTTTTGAATGACAACAAAGAGTTTTAATTTAATATTCCAAAGCAGAGATATTTTCTGAGTATTTCGATACATAAAAATCGAATTTAGGGCGAGTAGTTTATGAGTTATAAGTACCTCAAAAGTACCTACATCAAAGTTTTGATGCGCGGAGTGGAATGGTACGGAGTTACCCCGCAAAATGTTTGTCCACTACTCCGCTTGTCTAAACTATAAATACGTATAACTCATAAACTACTCGTCCGAAATTCGATTTTTATATATCAAAATACTCAAAAAATTATTCTGCTTTGGAATAGTAAATTAAAACTCTTTGTTATCATTCAAAAAAGTAAAAAACTTAAAAAAAACTTAAGGATAAAAATATTTAAAAATATAATTTTTTAATACAAACATTGATTTTTTTAACAACTTGAAACTACTATGTAAAAAAATGTTTTCAAAAACATGAATACTTTTTGAAATAATGACTGGTTCATGATAAAAGAATCACCCCGTATATTTTTAATATTTTTACGATTATTATCTTTGCCCAACACTGATTTGTGAAAAACAAAAAATAGATAATCATTTTTTTTTTTTGCTCCAAGTTTTCTTGACATGACAATTTTCTATTTAATCAAGACTACACTGGTGATGTCCAACGTATATTACCTCGTCTCGCGTTGTATAAAAAAATCACCGCTTTACCCCCCATCACCCCCCAAAGACTAGATAAATCCGTCACTAGCATAGTAGGTATATATGTATATTATATAAAATTTCACGCGCAAGTATAATATGACGAACGCGTAAGCTAATGTCTCGTCGTCAATCGTAGCTACTCGCTGCATCACAATATCATAATATTATACAGACGACATATATTATATTATGGCATAATAACACCATATATTATTTCTCTCAAGAGCGCTGACGCAGTCGGCATATCGTGTACGATGGTACCGTATCGTTACAATAATATTATGACGGTGGCCCGAGGCCTTTTTTTTTATTATTGAAATTTTTACGGCCGCGGAGCACATAAAACGCCGTCTTGACCAGTGCGGTATTCAACCCGCGACCCGTCGCAGTCTTTATATCTGATCTGTGACCTTTGAACACATTTCAGCGATAACGTGAATGTTTAAGATTTTGTAAGATTTTCTTTTTTTACAGTCAATTTTTACGCAGCATTATAGAGTGGCATAATATGATAAATATCATCCCTATCATCAAATAACTCGTTGCCGAGACTTAAATATTTTGTCTCAAGTATAACTCAACACGCGTTGAAAAATGTATATTAGTAAAGAAAAACGGTATCATATAATAATATTATACATATTATTCTATTATCCGACGAGTGGTAGTCGAGACCGCAACTTCCCTCGCGCGAGTCAAAACAGGAAACCCCGGCGAGTCGCCCTGTGCAATATACAGTATATATTATGTACGCACTACGAGTACCGGATAAGAGGCGTGCCAGGTGCGGGCAGACTCGCCTTAGTCGAAAAATTAAACGGTTACCTATGCGATGGAGGCGGGTGGTTGTGTAATTCGGAAATAATGAGCGTCGGCGGCGTATTTTATTTATAGGTAACAGATGTCCGGCCATAGGGGGGAGAGGGCGAGTGCGGATTGCTGGCATACCTAATATATATATATATATATATATATATATATAGGTACATCGGTGCGTATTATGCCGCCGTGTATATATTTATTGTGTTTTACAAAATTTCGGGGCGCTCGAAACTAACGTTTTATATAAAGTTTTGCTGCTGTTGTAACAGAAGTCGTCGTCGTCGTAGTAGTAGTAGTAGTAGACAGTATAGTGGTAGTAGTAGAAGTGGTGGAATACTCGCAGGGTTAGGTGCGTGATGTGTGAGAGATATAGACGACGAGGGGGTTAGTGAGCCTTTAAAGTAACCTTTAGCTTTCTATTGTGCGCGATTTCTCTCTCTCTCTCTCTCTCACTCACTCTCTCGTTCTATCTCTTACCCCCCGGAGCGTGTGTACGACGCGAATACGACGACGTGTGTGATTTAGTGCACGCGAGCTTTTGCTATATTGTGTTATGTATACTGCAATCGTTGATTAGAATTTGATGATTCGCGTAAAGCCTTCTGTTGCAGCGTCCGATTCGCCACCCACGCCCTAGCTGGTAAAATATAAACAAAAATCCTCGTACACAGGTGTATACTGTATAACCCTGCAAATACCAAAATATACACAATATGTGCGCATTGTATACGGCACACGCTAAATGTGTACGTTACATATTAAACACATATAAAATATACATACATACTGCATGATTTGTTTTTAACATGAATAACTTAATATCTCAGACATTTTTAAATTTACTGAACGAATAAAAAATGCAAATTAGTACTTTTGTATGTAGGCTATATTTATCAATTGTGTTCTTAAACGCATAAATAAACTTTAATTTTTTACCTAAGCGTAATGTTGTAGTAATGCATCATAACAGTAGAATATTTACTTTATATTATACTGCAGTCATATTAAAAATAATGTTTGTAAAATTAGTAAAATTAGTAGACCCTAAAAATGTGAGTTTTTTTTTAGACCAAACAACGTGGATGGAGAAATGTCTCGGATCGCAAATTTTAAAGAACAACGATAAGAATAAGTCTCAACCCTCGCCTGCAAGCTAAAACAAATCAATAAATTACGCCTTTCCTTTAAAAAATAAAATAAAAATGCGTGTTTCTTTTGTTTGATGCTCTGTTTGTACTCTGGTTTCTTCTTTAATGATTTACAATAAAAAAAAAAAAATTGAGAGAATTTTATAAAAAAAAAAAAGGTTGAAATGAATCGTAGAATTTAAATACCGATTGACTTTTTAGTTTTTACCATGTACTGAGAAAAATGTCTTCTATAAGATTGTATTTATTTGTATACCTATCTTAACTGTAAAAAATACAGAACCTTATGTTTTGAAAATTATTTCCTTTGTATCATAATAAATTGTTTAGATAACCATAACATAGCTTTGTATATATTTTAGTATATTATTGCACGATATTACAGTTATATATAATATCATCAGTTTTTAAATTAATAATTTAATATATTAAATTTGTATACGATGAAATATGAACTTATTTTTACACTTAACATTAGAAAAATAAATATATACTAAAATATATTTGTAAAATAATAATGTGTTAAATATCAAAATTGTGTATAAACAAATTCAAATGATCATACAATTTATATTATTAATTTAAAAGTATATAAGCGTCATAAAATAATCATATTTTATAAAAAAAATGAATTAAAAATAAACTTTTACACTCAAATATTATGGATAGGTATTTATTTAAATTTCTCTAAATATATTTAAACAAATACATAAAAAAAACTATTATATGCACTAAGCTTAAGATTTGCAAAAAATACTACAAAAATACTAATATGTATTATGTTCGATGAGAATGACTTAGACCATATTTACTTCGCTTATTTTTAATTCAGTGTGCAATTCATTGATATTGTGCGTAAAATAATTATATTCTTGGCCTAAAATTATCATAGGTATTTTGCAAAGTATGACGTTTTTGCAGTGTTTGTGCATGTAGAGATAAAAATTAAGAAAGACTTGAATATACGAGTGTTTGCGTTTAAATAAGAATATAATAAAGACAAAGAATTAACAAAAAGTATATGACCAATTTTTACAAAGATTTTACTGAGGATATAATTTAAAAAATATTAATACTTCATGATAACATAAAATATGTAATGAATACAAACACAATCAGATAAAAATAAATGACAATGAATAATTAAAAAATCTAATTAAAGTTCAAATAACCAAACAAACGAGTAAACTGCTGACTATGCCGCTGTACATAGTTTAAACACTTTAATGTGCCCAATGCTCTGATTTTCTACTTACAAAAATGGCTAACACGACTCGTCACCAAATATTATTTTATAAGTATATAATAGGTAGAGCACGAATGTTGTAGTACTAAAAATCTAATCAAATTGATTGCAGTATTACACTAAAAAATACCAAAAATTGCAATTGAAATATTGATAATTGCACTAAAAAATATCACCGTTTTGTTATAAATGTTTTAAATTTACTATAATAATCTAAAATTCTACCAAAAATATAAAAACAAATAATTCAGCATTCTATTGGAAATAGCTGACCTAACCAAATTGAAATTATGTCTATTTTATAAGATAACATAGATGTTACGAGGGTTGAGTGTCGACTATATGACTAAAATAGTTGTATAAATGAGTAAATTAAATAAAATTGCAATACAAATTTAAAAATTGCAAAAATTGCAAAAAATACACTCAAAATTTTTAGATTTTAGTTCGTACTTACATGATACACGCATTTAAAACGTACTTGGCAATATATTTAAAAAGTAGAAAAAAAGTTGCAAATGCAACAACAACCGTGCCTTAATAATAGGTATTAACTATACTGTATAGCAATATATTATATCCAATAATACTATAAACAGCATTTATTAATTGTTTGAAAACCAAAAAATTAAACTAACCTACTTCACGAAAATGACAAAAAAATTAATTATACCAGTACACGAGCTCTTTATTATAACTAGTAAGATTATAATAATATATGTATATAAATGGATTGTTAACATTCTCCCCCTCCTATAACTGATCATATTTTATATTATTTGAAAACAATTCATCACAATTAATTATTAATATGCGGTTTCGTCTGTTATGGGACGATTATCGCATGATATAATTTGGTGGTGAGTTGGTATGGGTATAAGTAAGTAATTTATAGGTTTATGTGGTAAATTAATTAAATTTAAACAAATGACAATGTAATTTGATGAATAAGTGATGAATTATAATCGTGAACGACGTGAACATAGACTACTGTTTTATTCTATTCGTATTACCATAAATGGGTAGTAAAAATTAATTATTCTTTTTGTACTGTACTTTTTTCAACTGTTAAAGTATGGCCCTGCAATTTAAGAAAAACAATAAATGTACTATTTATCGTTTGTTTTCTATTTTTTGTATATGTCGTACATAATTATGATACCCATCACGTGCAAGACATGCTATTACTGAATATAACGACAATCAGTTTTAACTTTTAACTGCCTACTAATCTTCATTAACTAATATTATTGTATATAACTTGTACAGCTGTATGGTTTACAAATATTATATGTGCCTAAAGGTACTCTACATAGATTATGTAATGGATTGTTTAGAATGAAAGTTAGTGGATAAATTATAAAATTCAAAATCGATACCTTATTAAATTATTTATTTGTATAGCATAATTTTTATTTATAAAAAAAATTCATTTTAATTGATTAAGAAATAAAAATAAATACATTTTTTTTTTCATTTAGCTGAAACTAACCTAAATAGTTTTTTAAAGTGAAAAGAGAGAATTGGCGGATTTATTAAGGTTATTGTTGTGTCGTAACCTAATGAAGTTCGCGACGCCACTGCTTTTAAATATTTTTTATAAAAAGTTTTTTAATTAGTTATTATATATATATATATATATTTGCCAGCAATTTAGAAATTACTTTCTAATAAAGTTTAACATTTCATTAACATAAAATGTAAATATTAGCTAATACTAAAATAATATACACTAAGTGGACATACCATTGTCTATTACTGTTATATTATACTGTTATGAGTATTCTATTTAGTCAGTTGTCTAAAGTCGCTTTACACATTAAGTAAGTACCTATATTGTGTATCAATTCACTTTGTGAATTATTCTTTCTAGCAAAATTTTCAGTAAATTTATAGAAAAACGTATGTATTATTTTAGTTAAAAATATATATTTCTCTGTTCCGAGTCAAAACTCTTTGCCTGCCATTATGGAAATCATAAAAAGTCACTTTTGTACGAGTCGTACAAACATGTTTAAAATACTATTTTTCAGACCGTCAGACTTCAACATAGGACGGACCTAACCTAACCTGGGTTCCTTTTATCTCCATGGTGCTGTGAACAGACGACTGTGAGTTAGAACAAGAAGCTGTGAAACCGAAGAACGACCAAACGCTCCATCAGCTCATATTTTAAAAACTCCGGCGCAACAGCTTTTTTTTTTTAATTTGTTGATTTGGACATTTAAAAATGTCAATATATTATATTCAACCCTATGCTATGACTTGAACGAAATTTGTTTATTATTTTATTTTCTAAAATCTGCCGTTCAAATGTTTAATATATTATTTCGATGGTAGGTGAACCGACGCGGTCGATAAAAAATACAAAATAAATGATTTCAACGAGAGAAGTACAGAAATATTTATCGCATTATATGAGAACACGTGATTTTAATCACGAACAATACACAAGAACTCGATGTAAACAATATCAACATAATAGTAATAATAATATCACGCGGAGTGGCGGGCGGTGTGGTTGGATCGCGTCGGGTGACGTCCGGCCGCCACACGCAGTGACCGCGAATCGGCCGCCCGGCCGTGGCCGCAGACGCGCGCAGAACCGCGGCGCCGGGTACGATGACGGTCGTGCGCGTCATGTCGCGGTAACGTCTTCGGCGGACGAGTCGGTCGCGTCCCCTTCGCCGCCGCTTCTCCGTCGTCCGCGCCGCTGCTAACCGCGGCGTCCACCCGGCTGACGGTGTACAGCCGGTCCAACTGTTCGGCGGCCGCTTCGAACACCACGCCGCGGCCACCGTCGGTGGTCGGATATCCGGGCAACGGCATCACCGTGTTGGTCTGAGCCGCCGCCTCCGCCGTTGAAGTCTTCCACCGCGCTCGTTTCCGCTTCCGCGGGCAGCCGACGTCGTCGCCGTCCGCGGCGGTACCGCATCCGTACGGCGACACGCTCATGCTGTGCGCCTGATCGACGTCCTCCGTCTGGGCCGGAGTCCTGGCCGAGGTGACCGACCCCGACGGTTCCGTATAACTGTACCGGATGGTGGACTTGCTGAAAGGCAGGATCATGTTCACGGAAAACTGGGCGGCGGACGTCTTCCTCGTCGTCGCCACCGCCATCGCCGTTGTCGTTGTCATCGACGCCGTCGACACTTCCACTTCCTCTTCCACGTCGTCCGACGACGTTATGGTGGCGGCCGCGGTGGCGGTGATAGTGGTCGTCGCCGCCGCCGCCGCCGGTCTCGCGTCCACGGCGGAGATCTGACCGGTGTCCGACGGCAGACACAAGAGACTCGCCACGATAATCGCCGCCATTGTTTGTTGCGTCCACTGCGACTCTGCGGGCGCCGAGCAACGGAGTTATTATTCCGACGGAGACGCCGCGCGGCCGGTCGTTGCCACGCACTCGTTCACGTACACAGTAAAACAAACAAACGTTACGTTGTCCTCGTCGTATATTATTATATGATATTATACTATTAAGGTCGTTTATTCTCACACAACCGATCCGACTCCGTTCCAATAATTTCCTAGTCCGATCAGATTTTTTCCATTCCGAGTAGTTTCCGAGGACTTTGTTCACTCGTATGCCCGGGCCGGCTCCGTTCCGATTTTAAAATCTAATATTTTAACACCTTTATACTAATGACATCGGTTGTTGTTTGTTTTCACTTCATTTTTTAAACAGTACACATCTTTTAGTCGTACAGTGCAGTTTAGATAGTCAAGATGTTAAGAGTTCCTATTCGTCGTGGTTAAATTTAGCCAAGAAGAATTAATAAATATTGTAGCACTATTGCTTGACGACGACGAAGAAGAAGAAGAAGAAGAAAATAAATCTAAAATAAGTATTATAAATAATAAACGAAAAATAACTGTGCGGTGACCCCTATTACGGTCGTGCGGACAATTCCGGTGGCTTGGTCGGAGTGTTGCATGTATGCAAGTGTACGGTAAAATTGGTAAACCGTTTGGTAACTCGTCGCGGCGTGTATTGTTGATGTATATTTGATGTATTGTTTTCGCAGGGTTGCGGCACATCCATTCCGAGTCGTATTTAAACGACAATCGCTAAACATGTTTAATGCGTCGATATAGTGAGTGAGCGTATTACTCTAAAGTTTAAAAGCGCGATTGCACGGTTATATAATATTAACGATCCGTAATCAGTCCATTAAATTAATCGATTTTTCCTTAAATCCGGTCTGTAAAGTATATAATATATAAATAAAATATGCCGTTTTTATTTTGTGTATTAAGTTAACACTATTAACATTGCTCGGTACGTCATTGTTGGTATAATAATGGTATTATTTTTGATAAATGGACGTTTATACAGATACACCTATACTGGGCACTATATAGGTACTACACTAGGTAAATGTGCTGACTACTACGTTGTTACTTACTGTGCAGTCTGAGATTTTAATGTACTAAATTCAAAAGTTACTTAAAAAATTGCACAATCGGCAGGGATGGGCGAGTTACTTTATTTATTGTAACTGGTTACAAGTTACTAGATACTTTTATGTTGCGTAACTGGATACAAGTCACAGTTATGTAACTAAGTTAAAAGTTGTATTGATAAATAAAATATTTTTGTATTTATTCATTCATTATAATATAATTAACACATTTTAAAAGTTTAATGTATTAAGCATAAGAGACAATACTTAGGTACCTATATAATAAATCACAATAAAAAACATGTTTATATAACAGTTTTTAAAACATATATGTAAATTGTCTGACGTAACTGTCATACAATTAGTAATTAGTAGTCTTCTTATGAAATAAGTGTATGCAACATAGATATAGTAATTTATACTTTTTAGTAATTGAATTATTAACTAAGTCAATGGTACTTACTGAACAGAAAAACTAATTTTTTCAAAATTTTGGTCAGATAAATTTCTTCTAGTAGGACAATGAATGAACCCAGCAAATGAAAATAGCCTTTCAACTGGATCAGAAGAACAGAGATCTATATTAAATTTTACAAATAGTTTTTTTACTGTGACATAATTATTTAAAATTGATAACGACTTATTTTCATCATTAAAAAATTGTCGTTATAAATATTAAATACAGTCGATTATGGCCAAAGATATATAAACATACCTATTATTATGTTTATATAATATCTGTGATTACAGCACCAAAATTATTTTTTAATTTAAATAATATGATAAATATTAAATATGTATATTATGTACAATGTAACTTTTAATTGTAACTTTAATTTTAATATAAACTTACAGGAATATGTGTAACTAGTTACAAGTTACAAGTTAAATTAAAAATAAGTAAGTTGCTACAAGTTACCTAGTCGAGTTACATAACTTATAATTACATGTAACTATGATATGCCCAACCCTGACTATCGGAATGCGTTAAAAATGTATTAATCGATGCTAAAAAGGAAAAAAAACATTCGAAAAGTAGGTACTTAACCACTGTGCTGTATTTAGTAGGGAAATGAGTACAACTCGTCGTCGAGTTGACCTAGGTCAATGTAATGGGTGTGTTAAAATTGAATTCAATGAAAAATCATTGCATACGAAAAACAATTTTGAGCATAGATATAGACGTCAGTCGATTATCATATAAATAATAAATATACTCGTATTGCTTTTAATTATTAAAATTTATAATAACTTAATTTACCATTTATATTTTATATTTTATAGTAACACACTAATACAGTATAAACGATATAATAAACATTTGAAGATTGCAAGGATTATATACCTATAAACTATATAGAATAATAATATACGTTAAAAGTTTCAAGTACTTACCCGTTACCCACGAATAATATTTTTAAATTATAACAAAATAAATAAAACAGTTATTCTTAAATAAATGCTTACTGTTTTTTAGGTTTTTGTTTTAAATACGAACTGCTTACGTGGAACTTTGGATAACATTTTTAAATCTTAGCTATAAAATTTAAATATTTTATACATTTTTAACTATAAAATAATTTGTTAAAAATATAAATATCTTTATTATATTTTAATAGCTATAATAACAACTTATTATATATATATGTTAAACTGTTAAATTGTCAATCTTTTTGACGCAGCAAAAATCTTTTCTTATCAACAATTATATTTATATAGAAAAAAATTTTAATTTAAAGTTTCTATGAATAGTTTAAAAAGGTTTAAAGTGTTTAGACAATTATTATAACATATTAACATGTATACAAATTAAGTGATAGTTTAAAACATTTTGTGACAATTTCAAATATTTACGGTTATTTGTTTTTAAATTACAAACAAATACCAAAAATCGAATTGATAATTTGAACTTCAAACACTCATAAAAAAATTAATGTGATTTTCTTGTTCTTTTTTTTATTTGTTATGGATAGAAAAAGTTTTTTTCCTGATTAACCTCCGCAGAGGATACTCTATGTGAACAACATTACTCCTCTGCTGTCAACGTTTACAATTGTCAATTGGGCTAAAATAGCGTAATATAAATATATATATATATATAGGTAGGTAGGTATATACAATAATATTCATAATACACATAACACATCTGGCAATTGCTGGTAATGCTTCATTACTTTCATTACTTTTTGAAATTATTTGTACTTATTTAAAACCAAATACTCTTTTTAAATACTTTTTTCATCTTATATACTTTAAATACAGGAACACACAAATTTAAATAAAATAATACAATTTTTACAACATTTTTATTTGTGGATCGTTCATCGTTGTGTATATTGTAACATTTTCAGAGTCCTAAACTTTTATTTTATTTAATTGAATGTATACGGTATACCTTTATGAATTATAATGCGTACACCGTCTATATACATACAAACTATAACAGTAGTCACTATACCTATATCCAAAGGATGATTATAAGTTATAATCCTGACTCAAAGGCGTTTTTCGGACACAAACGACGATTAACAATCAAAATCAGACAAATTTTTATAACTTTTGCACTATCATAATATAGTAGATATACGATGTATTTCAAAAAAACTTTAGGTACCTATTATATCTATACGACTATACCAGCTATACGTATGGTATATAAATTATAAATTCAAACATATAAAACTTTCATTTGATCTGTTCAAAACAATTTATAATAATAATAATTTCAATTTCGTTTCGTGTAAACAAAAGTCATTAAAACCGGTGTCGAAACATTTCTTTATAATTTACAGGAATGTTCAAGTTACAACTGACATCCAAAGTCGGTTTGCTAAAAATAAGTTGGGGTGTAGTTGCGCGATGATAATTTAAACAATTCATTATCCCTCGCCGACTCGACAGTTGCGATATAAGTATAAATAATAATAATAATAATAGACAGGTGCGCCTTCGGCTATACGCGTAATAATATAAATGCTCTGCCAGCACTACACCGCGGCAATATTAAAAATTCGATGTAAACGTCGGTGATCGTGATTACCCATTACCATACATTTTTTTTTTTTTTTTTAAAGCCGCGAGAAAATACTGACGGAATTTATTATTATTATTATTATTATTATAATTATTTTTACAATGATAATTGTCACGGCGGTGTAGGTACATATATACCTATACTATACAGAACGCAAAGTATTATAATACTTTCATCTTTCGATTAAAAATCTTCACGCCGCCCGCCCTAGTCGGATCCGGAAATAGTAATAACAACGACGATTCACGCCTCCGCGCGCCGCTGAATTGATAAGTTTGCTCCCGTCTCCCATTCATCGCGCGTTCGTACACCCGAAAGACGGATGTTACGAAAAATAATTATTAATCTCTTCCGCGGCCTGCGCGTATAATAATAATAATAATCGTCATCCGGTGTATACACACACACACACACACACACACATATATATATACATTATAAACACTACACCGATGACGGCGATACAATGGTAAAGTCACCGTAAAACCGTCGAACCGTTCAAAAGTAATATCTGACGTCGCGTCTTTGCCCGCATCCCACCACGACTCTTCTAACCACCCACCCCAACCGACGTGGTTATTACCGCTGCACCGCGGCCGAGTTTTAATTTTACTAAAATCGTCGACTGCGTCATCACAGATTGCCGCCGTGATCGCGATCCCACACATTTGTTCGTTATTATTACTTTCTGTTTCGACTGAAAAGACGATATTAGATAATAACATCATGATAGTTTAAACAAAGTTTAACTGCATGCCATTATTCTTTTTTTGGAAATTCTTCAACGTTTTTTTCCTAGCTCGACGATTCGGTCTATTAACTTTGCGTAAGCACCTACCTATATAATACGCAATATAAATAATATTAGGTAGTTACGCGCCGGACTAGCTATGCAAAGAAACTTTTTGATTGACAAAATAAAGATTTTTATAAAAATGTACCTCAATATAAATTGACCTATACGACGTAATGGCCCAGTTAGTAGTTACACTGCGGTATTTTATAGCCGTCAAGTCCGAACGGTTCCGTTTACCGCTATATATATACAGCCATTTAATTTTTTGATAAAAAAAATATGTTTTATTACGTCAAGTAGTAAGTGAACCATTTTCAAAATGAATAAGTGGTAAGTACACGGATAAATAAAATGGTTGGAAACCGCTGGTTAGATACCTAAGATTCCAGTAAAATATGAGTTTGTATAGGTGACAATTATTATTATTCAAGTACCCATGGGCGTAGGTAGGAAATATTTTCGGAGGGGGATTTTGTCAAAATCTATATTAATATTATAAAATTATGAATAATTTATTTGTATGTATTAAATAATACAATTGTTTTATTTAATTTCGGGGGGTGTTTGATCACCCCCTCCCCCATTACCTACGCCCATGCAAGTAACTAATATACAATCAAACAAGTGATCTATCGTACAATGAGTGGATTTGATAAATTATTAATTATAATATATTCATATGATTAACGGAATGTTTAATATACCTAACCTATTACCATATTATGTTGCTATTAGATATACGGTATATCTATATCTTATTAGTAGATGGATCTAAAATAAATTTAAATTAAATTATATTTTGAACCAAACGTCAATTAATTGTAATTGTATAGAGTCCTGAGAGAGCCCCGTAGGACACTGACAGACTACGTGATTTGTCAAAGTTAGAGCGAGGGCCTCACGTCAGCCGATGCTAGAATTTTGTCATTTAGACTTTTTGTCAATTTTTCGATTTAAGAACACTGAAATATTTTTAATAAAAAAACACTTGGAAAATATTTTCATCATCTTTTTATTTCACTGCGACTTCCATATCAGTATATCACTATTCAACGGTCGCTCTAATTCGGCTCACTACAATACTATCGGGCATAAAAAAAATAAGTAAATAAATGGGAAAACTATGTACCTACCTAAGGCCGTTTTGTACTCATGCATGGAAGTGTAAACAAAAAAAAAGTATTTCTCCATCAGTTTAGAAAAATTTAGATTTTGTTGGTAATTATGCTTTCTCAAAACGACAGTCGATAATTAATATTCTATGAGACAACAGATGTGGACATGTGGTGGATGTTTAAAAAGGATATAGGTAGATGAGAAAAGACACTATGTTTGAATTAGTATCGGATGGTTCGTATATTAAAAATATGTCACAAACTGCATTGATGGTAACAACTTACTATTAGCATTGATTTTAAATACTAGTTTTTATAATGAATGCAATTACTTATTATAATATAAAATATAAAATTAGAATTTCAAAGAAATTCGAATCGATAACAATAGATTTCATATCGCCCGGCTGTGGGCGAACGGAACGACTATGTTCCATAGCACACGTACGCACATGCACAAGTCATCGTACGGACATTCGAAAAATATTTTTGTACATACACAACAATGAATAATGGTAATAAGCTGGCGAAAAATTACATACTTCTAGTAATCCGATTTCAATTTTGAAAAATTATTTGAATTTGTAACCCTCTACTCTATGTTTTGTAGGAAATAGATTTTGGATATTTTGGATGTAGTAGTACGGTTCTAAATAATTTACTTAATTTTTCAAAATTAACATGCACTTTAATGTGCTAACAAGACAAAAAAATAAAAAAGTATTTCTTACACAGAGAAGAAGGTAACAAGTTCAAAACTTTTTTAAAAATTAAAATTGGACTACTAGAAGTATATTTAGTTTTCGCCAGCTTCTTGGTCTAAATGTATGAAAATTTTATTCGCTTAGAATCCCCTTAATGAAATATACACAAGAGACAAATAAACCGAGATACGAGATATGTCGTACTGACCAGCAAAAACGCGAAACTGCAAAAGTGCAACGCTGATGAAATGCATAAGCCATAATTAATTATAATAATATAAAATAATAAAAATAAGAACGATTAGAGAAATAATAATATCTGCGTTTATCGCATGCAGAGCGAACAAGTAAATTATTACTACAAATATCTCATTTCAATAATTTCGAGTTAATGACACTAAAGATTTCAACATAAACTGTGTTTTTTGAAATTTTAGTCATTTTAATAATGCTTAATGGTGTGAAGTGATAAATCATAACTAAACTTTTTATTTTTAAAAACCAACAATTATTTTGATTTATCAAGTTTTAACAGTAACAACACACTATTAAGCATCAGGTTTTACGACCAGGAATTATAAGGCATTTCTTAGTCAAGTAATGTTGCCTAAGACGTTTATCCTTTTCAGATAAAAACAGAAAATACTAAAAATACAAGACTATTTTAAAAAGATGTATATATATAATAAATTTATTTATGTTTGATGCATTAAAATAAATAAATGTAGAACACAGCTGCTATATAAAAACAAAACATTCAATAATGATAAGTTAAAAAAAAATCCCTCCCAATTGATATAATTAATTGCACTAGTGTTAATAAATTTGCACATGGTTATATCTAACCTAATATACGATTTGATCATTGCCATATAAAGTGTATAAATCTAACAAAAATATGCGTACAAAATAGAAAATAATAATAATAATAATAATAACACAAGTCAATATGTCATAACAAACTTGAGCATAGTAGCCATTATCAAACAATATAATATATTTAATTGCATAACTGTTATTAATTTCATAATACTTAAGGTTTCACACTACACTAAACAATAATAGGCACATAAAACATAATGTTAAACATAAATATTATTTAAATAAATAAATAAATAAATAAATAAATAAATAAACAACCATATAGTTTTGACGTTTGCATTCATGGAATATGACTAACACAATACAATATTTATAACGTATTATAAGTAAAAATAATAAAACTTTGTTTTTCTGTGAAAGTGCTTTGGTCAATATTATGATATTTGATCGTTATTTTATTGTTCGCTGTTTGTTCATGTTGGACAACATCAAAGATATGTATGATGTTAGCAAATCGTCCATTTTGTATCCCAAAGAAGTTTCACACAGCAACTTTGACCCTCTAACCAAATTACCAATGGTCATGTGGAAGTAAGTGTTTCCAGATGACCAGTTTGATATCCTCGTAAATGGGTGCGTAACCAAAATCTCCTAAAATAAACACAGTATGAATGACATACAAATGGCTCGACAAATGGTTACTACCCCAGAAAACATCTTAAGAGTTCATCAAAAGCATACCTTAGTTTGTGGGTGTATAAGACTAATCCCATGCTTATTAATAGCGATCAACAGAAGTTCTGGATAATTAGGTTCTGTAGTTTGCTTCACTTCAAAGAAAGCTGATCCAAATGTAGGCCAGCGGTAAATTATTTTCAGGAATGTAATTTTTGCATCTTCAGCACTCATACCTAGATAATAAAAATATATATATAAAAAAAAAACCATAAATAGTTGCATGCCAAATATATTTAGCCAATGGACAAACCTATATCCTGGTTGTAAGTAGCTACAATCACTCGTTTCCATTCTGCTGTATTTTGAACTTTAATCAGGTCTCCAGGAATAAGTTCCCGTAGCATTTGACTATAAATAAAAAACATACAAATTCTAAAAATTAAAATAATCAAATTTACAGGCCTATTATAAAAAAAACTTGTAAAAACTGTGCATATATTATTATCATATCTATATTATCTACCCACAACACTAAACTATTACATCCAGTATGAATTTAATAATTATAAATATTAAAATATATTACGGTATAGCCTGAAGTTCTTGTTTGCTTTCACCAAAACGAACCCTATAAATCAATGCAGCCAACCTTGTAGCCTCTTCTTTTGAACACTTGTGATATCCTAAAATGTTGATAACATTATATTAAATAATTAAGTTTATTTGAATCATGAAAATTATTGATTAATAGTTCCCAATCCGTTAATATTATCTGAGTACTTACCACGTAAGAGTTTTGGGAGTTCCTGGTGGAAGTGAAATATTAAATCTGCATTTCTGTCCTTGCCAGGTACCGTATTTGTCCATAATTTCTTCATGAAAAATACTTGATAAGTAAACTGCGGAGTTGTACCTACAATCCATACAATGTATCACAGATAGTTATATTTTCTGTTATGGTTATTTATAGCAAACATCATTATGGTACAAACCATCTCTAGTTGGTCGGGCCTTTTTTATCCAATCAGTAAGGTGACGGACAAAGTCAAAGAAAAAATCACCTTCAGGAACAGATATTACTTTATCAGCGATTTTTACAAACAAACTAAAACCTTCACTAGACCGTAACGTTAATCGTTGTGAAATATTAGTACAGAAATCTTTTGCCCTTGTTGATGAGTCAACCTCAAATGCTTCATCGGTGTCATCGGGGAAGAATACTTTGTGAAATATTTGTGTAGTTTTATGCTGTATAGCTTCAACTTCTACTTGATGTGGTGGGTATTTTCTTTGACCATTTCTTATAGTTTTTTGCAGTCGCTGTAAGGAGTCTTGAGATATAGGATGACGTCTTGTGCGCAAAAATAAATTTAATTCCTATTCAAATATTATAATTGTTAAAAAATAAAAATTGTATGATTAATGTTAAAATATGATATAATAGTAATATTACTTTTAATAAATTTTGACTGCATGCAAATAAACCAGTTGACAGCCACATTAATTCCCATGCTCTTTCTTCACTCAATCTATTCCTATTATCTGTTAACTGTCTCATTAGTTGACAATATATTTCATCTCTTAATATTTCCTAAAATTAAAAAATAATTAATTATATTTTTTTGTTTTAATTAATTATTAAATTTTCAATTTATTTATTATCTATTTATAAGTATAAAAATTAATTTACATGTTTCAAGGGTCCATCAAATATTTGATCTGTATATTCATTAGGTAATCGCCTCTTTGCTGGTAAATCACCAGTATATTTCAACATTGCTGCAAATGCAAAACATGCTTCTTCAGCTAATTCTTCTTTACCGGCGAGTTTTCTTAACAATGGCTGTTTCATTGGTTCTCTTGTGTGTCTCCACAAATCATCATTGTTAGCACGTCTTGCTGAACTCAAAGTCAGTGCTTTAGAAACTGTACGTTTTGCAGGAGCTCTAAACATAAATTAATAGAAAATAAAGTAAAACAAAAAGCTATGTGTATGTGACCTTACTTACCGGAAATGATCAATAGCATATTCCATTAAATTGTGGGGCTTTTCTCTGGGTTCAGTACCATTTAATGGTTGTGAATATAATTTACGACTTTGATCAGCAGCTTCCAAGCTAAATAGTGCCTAAAAGATATAAATTCATCACATAACTTATATTTGCAATTGCATTTATAAATTGTCTTAAGAATATATATAAATTAAATAAAAATACTTACCAATATATCAACTGGCGGTTTTGATAAAGTTGGTAGTACATAAACTGTTTCTGCAGGGAAATCTCCTCTATCACCAGTTCTTTCACAATATCCTACACACCAACCAGAAGTCATAACAGTTTCTCCAGTACTCTCGTCTTCCAAAATAATTAAGTCACCCTTTTGGAAATTTAAAAACGTAGTGCCTTCACCTAAAAATGTATACAAAAATGTAGCAAAATTCGATCACAAAATATAATTATATTTTACCAGGAGCCTTGTAATCTTGAACTGCAATAACAAATGTCGATCGTTTTTTTAACCCTTCTAAGAAATAAACCACCAAGTCCCTTATATCTTCTGCATTTGGACTCTGAAATGTAAATTCTTCTCCCCGCACTGTTGAAAGTGTAAACGTTTGAGTAAACACTTTTGTAGTTCTAGAATAAAAATTTGTTATCATTAATATCACATCAAATAAAATAACATTTTAACTTACTTTTGACTAGAGACAGTAGTTATTTCAGGAAATGATAGCTCTAACAAAACTTGCTCCTGATCGTCAACTACATAAACACCAGTCCAGTTTACAGCAATGATAACATCATTTTTAGGTAAATTTGGACCTATTAATTATTAATTAGATTAGTAATCAATAAAAATACACCATACATATATTTTAAAAATAAAATAATATTTAATTCAATTGAAATAAAATATTTTATAACTAAATAAACATTTTCAATCAATTTAAAATAAAGACATTAAAATTACAATGACAATAAAATTTGTACTCCACAATTTGTATTTTAATTCTGTACTCAATGTAATAGATTCAATAAATATAATAGATATCATATATTAATAATATATATTTTAAAAAAAATTTTAATTTACTTTGTTGCTCTTTAATATTATTGTATCTAGTATCATTAATAATGTGATAACACATTGAAAAAAAAAAACTCTTGTGTGTCTCCTTTCTCTCACCACTAATCGCAACTCAATCCAAACAACCTCGTTTTAGTTAACTAACTACCTTGACTTCTATCAAAAATGTGAACTTTGAACAAAACTTGTCATATTCAACTGTAACACAGGTATAACCATGTGTTTATAATTCACTGAAAATTGGCTTAACAATTACTTCTGCTATAACAAATTAGATCTTATTAATTTTAATATAATGTAATAGTTCTTTTACAACATGCAGTCATGTAAAGGATGGTAGTGCTTTATTAATCAGTCTGCAAAGATATAAACATCTCTCTTCTACCTATTACTAATAACTTCTTTGAATAATTATTAACCAGGTTCTCCTACAATACTTTCAACATCATTATTAGTGGTGTACATCTACCCCGAAATTGCTGAATTGAAAAATCTACATAGCCACAGTAGATGAAATAATTCAAACATTCACTTGTTATCATTGGGGTCTAGAACCATTTATAAATACACTATTTAATGACACTTAGTCTGTTACTCTTCTGCACAATATTTCTATATGCCTAATGACTGAGACTTTACCTTTCCATGAGTTTTTTTTTCATAAAAATACAAGAGACAATTTATTATCAATTAGCCTTAGTATACAATGTGCAATTTTAATTTTAATATTGATTTACAATACCTGAATTTCTATAAGCTTCATAAAATCTGGAGAATAATAATGGCCATTTAAATTTTGCATAGCTCACAACATCTTCTTTTACTCTCAACTGAGCAACATTCTCTTTCAAATAATAGCTCTAAAATTGTTTAACATGCAGAAAATATAAAAAATTACAATCAAAAAATTACAAAAAAATATTAATTGTTAAAATCTAAAAACTGATTATTTTATAAATAATTATATCAAAATATATAAAAATTTCATGTCGAACAAATTATTAACTATAAACATTAAAAATACAAATTAAACATAAATCGAAATATCTGTTCACGCCTTATTAACACACTTAAAAAACACTTATAAAACAATAACTCAGTAATAAGTTATATTTTATTTAAATTCACAAGAATAACATTTCATCATGTTTGGCAAATATATTTACTAGCTCCAGAAACCTTTTTAATACCTATGTTTATATAATTTTAAATCATAGTTTATATTATGGTTCCATTAACACCTAAATTATTTGAATAACATTCAACACAAAGTAAAAATGTATTAAAAACATACAAATTTTAAAGTTTATCAAACACTTAAATTGTAAATTTGTATGTCTTACATTTTAACTGGTTTTGCAATATTATTAATAAAAAATTATCCTAGAGGTGGATAATAATTCTAGTTGTAAAAATAACTTTAAACTTTCCATTTTAACCACAAAGTTCTAATCTTTATCATATAATGTCAAACAACCATATGTATAAAAATATTTGGCAGAGTTATAAATCATAGTGATATAAAACAAATTTCTATCTTAACAAATGTTAATGATTTGTATGCAATTACAAGACATACTAATATGGTAAAGCTTAGTATGAAACATGAAATTTTTTTACACTATTTTTTGATAAATTTATAAATATAATCAATGACATGCAAGTGAAAAGTATAATTAAATTATAATTTTTAAACCTTATCTGCTTCCGCACTAATAGAAACAATCATGCAATATTTCTCATACTTTAATAATTATTATACTGTGCTATTACTTAGATCTATTAAAATACACTGTCTATAAACCAAACCAGATAAAAATCTTATGAAATAGTACTGAAATTATTAATTTATTGTGGTTAATTAATTTTCTTTTTGTTTAATCTGTATTTCATACAAAATTAAAAACTATTATACACTTTATAAAACCACCATTTACATTAAATTCTAATTAATATATTTTAAATGATTCTACTACAAGAACATCAAGTACTGTTTTTTATAATAGCAGCAATTTTTTGATGGAAATATAAAATTAATAAACGATCATAGTAAAAATGAATTTACATTTAAATTATTTATATAATTTTTAAATTAACTGTAGAAATTAATAAAATAAAATAAATTTAGAAATCTAGAATGGTTTTTAGAAGAACAATTGTTATTTTTAGCACACGGTTAATTTTGCATGCAGAAAAATAGATACTATTGAAGAATTTTTGGCTATATACACATTAGCCTACCTTACCTCAGTTGTTAACTGTCCCTGAAGCAAACACATCCATTGACCTTAAACTTATAAAAAAAAAACATAGTTCTAAGTTTTTAGAAAATTCATCCAGCCCACAACCACAGTGAAATATGCTAAATTAAACTGAAAAACCACAACCTTATCAGAAGTTTCATTAAACCGACTAGTTTCAGTTTAATTTAAAGTTAAAAATAAAATAAATACTTCATTGCTTTTCATATTTTTGTTTAATCAAACAAAATGTTCATTTCTTACCTTCTTATAAGCTTGAATTATCAATATATTCCATCTTTCTATTGATTTTTCAGCATTTGTCAAACAGTAATCCGGTATATAATTTGGTAAAAGATTTAATAACCTCTCATTATTAAGATCAGTGTTATGTTCAATGTAGTACTGTTGAGCTGCAATCATGGCTAAATCCTCTTCCTTTAAATTTATTAAATTAAAATTACGTGTGAACTTTTTAAATATATATTGAATATTTTACAAACCTTATCACATCGGTATTCACCAAATTTGACTCCACGAACAACTTGTTGATATATCAAGTTAGTTGCTACTTGATCTTCAGTAGGTTCATGCCAAGGAGCAAAGATTTCTTTTCTGAAAAACAATCTCCAAGGTGCATTGCGTTCTTGAGCTCCTTGTTCTTTAGCATACTGTTCACATTGAGAAATTGCATCCATAACGTGATCGCCACCACTTCCTAATGATGATACCTAAACAATTTAATTTATCATTATTTTTATTTTTAACATTCACAATAACAAATTAAAATATTTTAGCATTACACACTTTATCAAATAAAGCTATATAAAGGGAAAATCCAAATTGATCTTTCAGTCCAATTTTGTCAGAGAGCTGATTACAGAGTTCTCGAGCTGTAGTTGCAGAATCAGCCAACAGTGTCTTTGTATTTCCATCCATAAAAGTGATAGGAAGCATTATAGGCTTTTTAGATTTTGTAGCCTGAAACAAATTTAAATTTATTAATATAATGGTATTAATTGTATTTGTCTTTACAAATATTATCATTTAACAAACCTGTAATTCTAACCAACTAGGAGGTTGATTTCGTGTACCATTATTAAAAGTGCGTTTTAAACGATCTTCACAGTAAGGAGCATACCCAGGAGGACCCTCCCTTATAAACGCTCTGAGATAGTTTACAAATCTTTCAGAAGGAGCAAAACATCCAACACAAAGTGATAATAAAATCCATCCTCTAGCATGAGACGATTTTGAAGGATTTGCAGATAATTGTTTGCAAATCTGACAATATACTTCATCCCTAAAAAAAAAAGTATAAAATTACAAAATAACTATAGAAAAAAACTATTATATTTTATTACCTTAATTCTGCTCTTAAAATACCATGGCCAATAATAAAATGTAATTTTTCTAGATTAGATGTAGGGCGTGCATCTAACCAAGACTGATAACTATCAGCTGCATATTCATCATCTTGCAATCTTTTGCGTACATCTTCTCCTAGTTTGTTTTTCCGTTTTAAAGTAAGTGACACCAACTTATGACGAATAGATCGAGGTTTTGTTTTTAAAAAGCTTTCCTGCTTTCATATCAAGTAAAAAAAATCATTTAGGTATTTCAAATTTTTACACAAATAAAATATACATACTGGATCCATTCCTATCATTTGAGCTTCATAAAATTCTTTACTACGAATGAAGTTACGACCCAAAGTAGCAGTTACTTTTGACATAACTGAAGTATTATCTCTTTCCATTGTATGATATCTAGGCTCAGATAAATCTCCACAAAATCGTAAAATTGTAATCCAAAGTGCTTGAGCAGCCTAACAAATTGTTTTTAATAAGATAACAACATGAATAGATTAATATGAAAAGGCAAAATTGTTACAAACCAATTGATCTCCTTGAGCGTGTAATGGTAGAAGAGGATGCTTGAGAGGTTTTCTTGAACATTGATGAGTAATATTTCCTTGAAAATATGTTGCAGCAAACTTTTGAAATTTAAATTCACTCAAGTCTTCTGTATCATCAACAACTGGTTGCATATCACTAATAATATCTTGTTGGTCATCCGTTTTTGAAGTAGGAAGGTCCTAGATTAAAAATAAATTATTTAATAATTGCTATTGAAATTGTATTTAAATACATTTATAAATACTACATATTATATAAAACTAAAATTTCCAATAAAAATTACTATTTAATAATATAATACATAATCTAGAAGTTACAATTATTGTGATAAATTATAAAAATAATATTAATAATCCTTTTATTAAAAAATTATTTTATACATAATCGAGTAATTTAAAATTGTTTATAAATTTGAATTGTTAACAAATGCAGCACATTCAAAACAACATTAAGAAAGTTACATTTAAATTATTTAAAATAACATAACCATACCATAAAAACAGATGTTCCTCTAGTTTGCATAGGTGCTTCACTACTAGAATCTGGTAGGAAATCAAACATAGCTTCAACAAGTTTACTGTCATCAACAGGTTCATCTTGCTTCCTTGCTGCATTACTAATAAGATTTTTTTTAATTTCCATTTGTCTTTTTTCTTCTTCTTCAATTTCATGTTCTTTTCTTTCTAGTTCTTCCATGCGTTCCTATATATTTTTGAAATAATATTTTATTCATATTACAAAAACAAATACCTATGTTAAATACTAACCCTATAATTTTGTTCAGCAATTTCTTTAGCCCTTTTATTTCCAGCTTCCTTTAGTTCCCTTTCTTCTTTTTTTTTTAACTTTAAAGCTTCAATCTGTATTCTAAATTCAAACTAAAATAAAAAATAATTATTAATTAATAACAAAACTGAAAAATAATAAATTAATAGCAAACTTTACCTTTATTTTATTAAAACGTCGTTGAGCAATAATTCGTCTAACATGAGCTTGAATTTTAACAATAGCCCACATTTTATGAGCACACATTCTTCTGACTAGATAACCTCGAGATTGTGCTTGTAATCCTACAATATGACCACGTAAATGTTTAAATCTATGAGATAACACACGTGACCTGATAACTGCTTGCAATCTTAGATAACCGACAAGCATATGTCGATATTTTTTCTTTTGAGAGTACCCTCTAAATTGTTTTTGAATCAATACTGCAGCTGATCTCATTTGTAAATATCTAAAATTGAATTATTATATCATTAATTTAATATTGAATTAATTTGTTTTTAATAAAAAAATGTTTACCTTCTTCTATACACCCAACCCTTTATTGACTTTTGAATGATAATAATCTTTTTGGTTAAAACTCTATCTCTTTCTTGTTCTAAAAATAAATCATGAGCATCTTTCAGAAATATTTTAGAATTTCCTAATTGATAATCGGATCGTCCTAAGACAGCTTGGCAAATATGAGCTGTCATTTTTTTACAATCAGTCTAAAAATAAAAATAACAATAATTTCACTATGAACATTTTTAATGAAAAATTATTTTAAACCTTATGTGCTGGAGGTATTCCTGGTATCAAAAAACGATAACGTTCAATAAATTCACTAAAGCCATGTCGTATAGGATATCCAGCTCGTCGAATTCGTATAGTTTCCATCATACCAGAATATCGAAGTTGACGGCAACACAAACCTCTATCAAACATCTAAAATAATACAACATGTATCACTTATTTTATAACTTTTGTACCATCAAATAAAAATAAATAAATACCATTGGTTTTTTTAACTCATTTGGCTTAATACATCGAATGAAAAAAGGTTGACAAGTACACAGAGTTTTCATAAGAAGATCTAAAGATTTTTTAAACTGTGTAGATAATGTTGGAGCTCTTTTTCTAGTTTCTGAACCCATTCCAATGTCTTCGGCAAATAAAACTTTTAAATACTTATTTGTTGAAATATGTATTAACTGTAAAAGGTCGGCACTAAAAGTATCACGATTTTTCTCCAGAAAACCTGTTTTATTAAAAATAATTAATTAATAACATAAATTTAAAATTATTTTATCATACTACCTACCTCTAGTATCATAAAAAACTACACCAGCAAAATGATTTAATCCAAATGACGCATTCATATCAGATTTAGGTTTTAAATAATTTCGATGATTTCCATGCGTTTTATGCATTTTAGCCAACATGGTTTGATCAGTACCCTAAACAAACAAAACATTTCACATAAAATAAAAAAGTGTAAACATAGTCCTTGTCATTTTAGAAATAAAAATACTCTTTATATGTATATATCACTTATAAAACATAAATTATAAACCAAATATTTTAAATAAAGAAAACTACATATTATGTGTTAATATGTTATAATGGAGATCTTTTAGGAAAATAATTATTTTATCATATCATATAAAAATATCTTTAGTTATTATTAACTATTTTATGAAACATAGTAACACATATTTAATTAATATACAATATATGAATTACTATAAAACATCAATTTATGATTGTCATCTTACATATGTATATACAGTGGTCAATATTATATCATAATATCTAAGAATGGACTTCATATAAATAAAATAATTATACATGGCTTCCATTATATTATAATAATTAAGTTTAAAAAGGGTCTTCTTACTTTAGGAAATTTGGACTCTTCATCAATAAGAGCCATAATATTAAGTTGTTTAGTAGCAATGAGGTCTAAAGCATCTTGGTTATCAACAAATTCTATATGTTGCCAACTAATATGTTCATGATTGTATTCTTGTTGTTCCAGTTTGAAAATATGTTGAACAAAAAATTGTTGTAAATTTTCATTAGCAAAGTTTATACAAAATTGTTCAAAACTAAAAAATAAAAAAATGTAAATTAACCAATTAACCAAAAACAAATTAGATTTATTTTTAATTACCTATTTGTCTGAAAATTTTCAAACCCAAATATATCTAAAACGCCTATAGCACTTCTAGTAGTACTTTTTGGTTTATAAATAGCATTGTTGATTTTGCTAACAATATGTACAAATAACCGACCATAAATTCCTTTTACAAATGCATCTCTGACATCTACAGACTGTTCTCTTGATAATGTTGAAATCTTGTTTAAAAAAATACAAATAATGAACGATTAGCAATAATTGACAAATATAAAATTAAAGTTCAATACATACCACAGTTTCACCGTGAGCAAATATGGTTTTTCTAGTCAAGGCATCAATTAATGACTGAACAGGAACTCCAACTAAATTTGCTACTCTTGTAACATTAATACGCTCAGGAATTTCAGTGGCATCCAAATTATCTACAGTTAAAAGTTACTATCAATAAATATTGATCACAAATAAAATAATATAATAATATTAACCAATTATAGCAGCTTTATATTTTATATTTCCAATATGAAGTAATGCAGCTAATAATCTTAATATTTCCCAAATTTCTTGATCAGAAAATAATAATACTTTCATGGCTGATCTGATATCAGAAAATTCGGCAGCATCATCACGCCCTTCACAAGTAATACTTCCACCCTAGAAAATAAAAATAAAAACATAAAATAATGGTGTTTAAAACCATATGTAAAAATTAACTTACACCAGTTAGGTATTTATACTGAGATGCATCAGACAGTTCTAATTTTTCTTTATCTTCAGCAGAGAGACCAGCTAATAGACAATAAAATATATGATAATTTCTTTCATCGAGAGATTGTGAAACAATACGAGATTTTTCAAGAAGATATTGTTCAATTTTTGCTCCTTCGATAACGCCATTGTTATTAAAATGTATATCAATGTATTTACCAAACCTCGAAGAATTATCGTTTCTTATAGTTTTGGCATTACCAAAAGCTAAAACAACAAAATTAGTGATAATAATATTACTTCAAGCTATCAATATTTATATCTAACCTTCAAGTATAGGATTTGCTTCTAATATTTGTTGTTCAATCCAAGAATGTTTACCACTAATAGCTGCTAAGTATTGTAAAATTAGCTTTGTACTTTCAGTCTTGCCAGCTCCACTTTCACCACTAAAATTAAATAAAAAATTTTAATTAATCAATTGAAATTAACTATTCATTTTTTTTTAACATACCTAATGACTATACACTGATCTTGACCAAATCTTTTCATATGAGTATAACTATTATCACCAATAGCAAAAATATGAGGAGGTAATTCACCAATTTTTCTATCTTTGTACAATTTTACTTGCTCTGCTGTGTATATGGGTAAAATTTGGTAAGGATTAACCGCAACCAAAATTGAACCAGTATAAGTCTAAAATTAAAAAATATTGATAATGATAATTTCAAAATGTATATAAATAACAAAATTATGTAAAAAATTTACATATATTAAATTTTCATTGTATCTAATAAGTAAATTTCTCAATATCCCCGCTTCATGCAAGTCGCCCAATGATATCATATCCTCTACTCCATGAATTGAAGTAGGGTGCATTGCTTTAATTCGCCTCTCTGGCGTAAGCCATAATTCCTAGAAATTAAAAAAAATTTTAATTAAGTACAGCAAATTATTGTTTTATTTATTATTAATTGTAAAAATAAAATATAAATTTGTTGAGCATAATGATTTAATCTAAAAATTGAGTTAACTTGAATAAAATATTTCAATAAATGAGAAGAATGTTGAATTGTTAAGTTTTACTAAAACAATTCAAACAAATATATATTTTGTTAGTATAATATCATTGATTCTAGAATAGACTATAATGTTCTATTCTATGATCAATGATCATACTAATATTTAATAATAATAAAAACAATATTTGTATATTTCTGGCTATATTTTTCTCTATTATTACTATTATTTTAATTTTGCCAATTTATAAGTTCAGATTTCGAATTATTAACAACTCAGAAAATAACTTTACAACACAATAAAAACACTAAAATACACTTTTACTCTTATACAATATCAACCTTTGTTAGCTCATTAATTTATAATAATTTTTTATTTTTATATTTAGATAGGGTTACAATAATATCAACAATTTGTGTTTAACCTCGTGATTTAAAATTATTTGAACGACCAATATTATACTTAGAAAAACTAGTATCATTTTCATACTTAGTTGTATAATACAATATGATAAAAATAGATAAATAAATGGTAAATCAATATTGTTACTTTCTAAAAGTCACTTCCCTTTTCAAGGTAAAAATATTGTAATTTAAATACATTAAAAATAAAGTTCTGTGATATACAAGGTGATTTTTTAAGCATGCTCAAGTCATTATTATGCTTAAACTATGCATATATTCAAATTTTGATTTTTACATAGTTTCAAGTTGTTAAAAAGGCCACTTGACACCGCGCATCTAAACTTTAAATACTTATAACTCATAAACTATTAGCCCTAAATTTGAATTTTATGTATCCAAATACATACTCAGAAATTTTTTTTGCTTTGGAATATGAAATTAAAACTATATTGTCATTTAAAAAAGTAAAAAACTTAAAAAAAAATATAAGGATAAAAATTATTTAAAATATATACATAATTTAAGCATAAAAATGGGGTAAGCATGCTTAAAATATCACCTTGTATATTTTGATAAACATAACAGAAAAATCAAATGAATGTTGTAAAAAATGTACTTTAATTTTCTATTTTTTGTTTATTTAAAAGGATTATTTTAGGAAATTTATAAAATATAAATGTTCAAAAGTTTTTTTTAAATCACTAAAAAAAAACATTTACAGTGAGACCTCTCTATAACAAAAATCTTTAACCAAATAACTTCTTATAATATAACCAATACTTAATTAGTTGATATATGGTTAATAGCTAAATATTTTTTATAACGTATTGATTACTCAATAATAATACAAAACAATAAATTATTTAATTTAATGCTTTACATTTAACAGTATAATTTATTACATTATTTTCCTGAGACTAAGAATTAATGTATTTTTTTAGTTATTGCAAATATTATTCATTTCATTAAATTATCTGGTTATCATATTATATAACCCACTTGTATAACTTTTTAATTTATACACATATATTTACTGTGAATTGTTATATTTAAATGTTGTAATAAAGGCAATAATAATAATAAAAAAAGTCATATATTTACAATATTTTTACTTTATCTAAGATAGGAACAACAATTATAGTTTAAGAATTAAGTTTAAAGTACATATTTGTTTAAAACGTTGAAAAATAAAAGAAACAATTAATTAAAAATTTTTGTTTTCAAAAAAATCTGCAAAGAATAACTTTTTTAAAACCTTTAAATTTCATCATTGAGTTTACACTGATATTTTTTGATTTAACTAACTTCAGATAACATCACTCCCACATGTGTTATATTTGTCTTACAAACATATAATATATCAAATTTTTGTTCAGTAGGATCAATTTTGTGTGATTACCTTAAATATTAGAGTGAAATGACCAATTATCAAATTTAAAGGTGAAAATTGTATCTTTAAGTTTGATAATAGGTAATTTCACTCTAATATTTAAGCTAATCACACAAAATTGATCTTACTGAACAAAAAATTTGACATGTTATACATTTGTAAGACGAAGACAACACATACGGGTATGATGTCCTATAAAGATGTCCCAGTATTCAACGGCTAAATAATATCCAAAAATTGAGATTAAAATAAAATTAATAAATACCTTTGGGATATTATAATATAATGCAATTAGGATTTAACTCATACTCATTAGATTATATTATCTATAACAGTTTCCTAACATTTTTGTAATACCGACCCACAAATTTACTGTTTGTTGGTTACGCAACTCTCACTAAAAAAAAAAAAATTGCACAGGTTTTTGTCTATATCTTATTATCAATATAGTTGCGTAATTAGTTTACAAACACCACATGCACGACCCATAGGTCAGAAAATACTGATCTACGTTATAAATAAAAATTTTAAAAAATGAATATAGAGAAGAAAAATGATTTATTATGAGTATTGTTGTTATTATATTTTAAACAAATAATTGTTTCTTTTCATAATACACATTAATTTTTTACAATTTATTACAAAAAATATTTTTACATACCCTTCCATCGTCATCTTTAACTTGAATACGCTTTCCTTCAGCTGAAATAACTCTAGCGCCAATTGCAACATCGAATTCTCTTCCAGAAATTGGCTCTATCCAAATATAATCTCCCTAAAATATTTACAAATTAATAGTGAATTTATTTAAAATAAATGGAAAAAAATCATTTAAACATACTCTAGTTACTATAACCATAGCGGATGTAGGATGGCAACTTGCAGTGTAATGTCATACCATCAAACCATTCATCTAAAAATAATAATTATAATAATAAAAATATTCAATATGTAAATAGTAATTTTAGAAGATTAAAAATAATAACCAGAGGCCAGGATTATATATACTCTAAAGATCAAAAGTTGTATAAAATATAATGTAAATATACATGGGGAAAAAGACTAATTATTTGCCGAAAAAATAAATAATTACCAATAAAATAATAAAGTAAACTATAATTAATTAAATAATTAGGTAATAAATAATATTTTTTTAAATTAATTCAATAAATAATATATTTCTTTAGTCATAATAGGTACCATATTGTATATTGGTATTTATGGATGGTAATTTTAAGTTTTCAACAAAATAAAATATTATTTATATGCATATAAATGAATAAATCTATTTTTTTTTACTTTAAAATATTAAATAAAGAACACTGGATTTTTTTTCAATTCTATAATCTGTTTACAATACAATTTTTAAACTTTAAAAATTGATGATTTGATAAGCATATTTATAGATAACTTAAATTTTATCAATAATGTTGTATATATTCCCACGTAGACTTGTAAATTACAAATTAGTAAATTTTAATCGAGTTATTCTTTATTAATACAATGTTATTACATATTTTAAATAATTGAAAATTAGAATTAAAGATAAAAATACAATTATTTATTAAAAGTATAAGACAAATCCAATATGCAATTTTAACAAATTACATCTTAACCCTCAAAATATGCAAATATATTATAGAATTTAAACTGTCTATAAAATTAGTTCAATTTAAAACACCTATATTTTCATCTCAAATCAAATAATCATATTTGTGAATACATTCAATATGAACATGCTAAAATGCATATAATATTTTGGTATCAAAAATAATAAGAAACATAAGATAAGAGTATTTTGTATTAATTATTAATTAATTAATATTATAATATGCCAAACAGTCTATATCACTTTTTACACTCTCATATCAATAGGCATAAGTATCGGATACTGAGTAACAATAATTTAATATTACTAGTTGAAAGTTTATATCAATAAATATTTATAAATCTAAATTACTTAATATATTTCAGCACAGTTACTCATGAATTTATTTTAAACTTAATACTAAATACATTATGCTAAATTAATAAATCCCAAACTATATTTTTTATTGATCTACTTAAAGTTTAGTTATGTCAAAAAAATCTAAAAAAATAACTTGGATGGATTCACAGAATATTAGCTAATAAATTACAATTTATATGTAATTTAAATTAGATACATTTAGATTCATAAAATAATAATAATATATGCACCTTTCTGTATTGAAACATTAAAAACACAATACAATACAAAATTCAGCCAACCAGAACAATAATTAAATCAGTACATTATGTACATCCTATTCGTTGACACGGTGTATGAATGATAGAAACTTATGAGGCTTTAATGATGGGTTTACAGCATTAAAAGTATATGTAAACCATCAACTTTAAATTTTTAATAGATCACTATGTAGAATGTAGTAGAATGTAGCAGATTCATTAAATTTACTGCAAGTGCATTTTCGCACTACATTGCCAAAATCTACGCACTTCAAACAAAAAATACTAAAAAACAGATAGGTAGATTTGGTCGTCACGGTACGGTGCATAGTGCTCGGACAGTAATAATTCCGTAATTCCGAATAGGTATAATAGCTGAGTACTCACTGCGATTATAATATTATTGTCGCCGGACCAACGCGACAAGTGGCTGTGTCGGGTAGTGTTTTCGTTTACACGTTTTTTTTCCAACCGGTTCGCCCCACGACGACCCCCTTAGGGTTTTTGGAAAAATATACACGCACACACACACTCGCGTTAAAAGTGATAATAGAAATTCGTACTATGTTTATAATGTATTAAATTATTTTCCAAAAATCAGTCGGTGGCAGATCTGATGTTGTGCACGCACTGCCAAGTGCTAACTCGACGAGTGTTATCTCTGCTATATGATATAATACAATATAATTTTTGAGTACACACACACACACACACACTAACACGTAAGTACGCGTTTTATCGTACTGAGTAAAATGAAAACATATCAAATATCGTCTACCGATCGTGCGCGTGCGAACGCGTTTATCCAGACAATAATAACGCTATAGACAGTATTGTTGTACTTGGCACTACTTGCTACTGCCGCCGCCGCTGCCACCAGTCTCTAACACAACTACCGCCACTAACACTACCAGTGTTGACCGATAGGGTTTCCGAGAAATCACCGCCGCCGCCGCCGCCGCCGCCTGGAGAATTAAAAAATAATTAATATGTACGGCCCGGAATCGTTTCTACGTTCATGCCGGCGGCGCGGCGAATCCGTTTCGGAATCGTCACGATAACGGGATCGTCCGATGATAACCAATCGGACACAGCGGTCCGGTCGCCGTTCGCAAGTGGTGGTACATGTGATTTGTCGCGTTTCCACGTTAACAACCGAGGTGGCGAGATATTATATCGTCTGCCGAAGTACCGAATACCGTCGTCGCGCCCGCCGCTCGCACAGTAATTAATAATAATAATACCTATTATATTATTATATACTGGTACGCACACACGCGCGCGCGCGTCGAGACCACGTAATTAATTAAAAATATTTAATAGTATTTTCCCGTCGTCGGTGTGCCCGATCCCGTTATCCGCAGACCTCCGACGAATTTGGTAAATTCATTTTTATTTTATTTTCGCCGACTGTTTCGCGTAATAAACTATAATAAAATATCGTCTACGACATTCGCAACGTTATCCTAGTCTCCATGACTAGTAACGACTGTGGCGTTGTTAACGGTCCCCGTACAGTTGGGACCGGTGAAGACTGTATCTTATATTATTCTTCATTAGTAAAAGTTTTTTTATTTGCTAGGTAATTTATTTTATGTTCATTTTTTTTCTGGTTCCTCAGAAGCAATCATGGCTGATTTAGATAATTTTTTCGCAAAGAAAGACCGCAAGAAAACCAAAGGCCAGAAATTTGCAACCTCCTCAGATAATATGGCTACTGGACAAGAAGAATTACAAAAAAAACAAGACAAACAGAAAAAAGAAAGATCTGAAAGATCGCTCACGATTCAAAATAATTATGCGACAGAAAATGACAACAAAAGTTCCAAAATGGTATTAATCAATATTAATTAACTCTTATCATTTAAAGCATGTGCAGTATGTATAATAAAATACATATGCATATATATTATTTATTTTAAATAAATATATATTAATCTGGTTCTATTGAAGTTTGTTAAATATGTTTTATATGTTAATTATTAACTGCTATACAATTCTACTTACTGTAATGCCTGTGCATTATAAGTAATGTAATCTAAGTACATAATTTGGGGGAATTTAAACAACAACAATAAAACTAAATTGAATGTGATGGTAGGTATCTACTTCTCTTATTATCATCAGTAAATGTTGTATTAGTATGTGTGGGCTACTTCTTTTCTCCTTTAATTAAATATTTAGGCTTACAAACGATTAAATTAAAAACAAGTATTTTAATTTTACAGGCCTACTTGTTATATATTAAGTAGCTAGTGAAAATATCATTTTAACACGTTGACTGCCACATGGCCCCGGCAGTCATCTGTAATTCTCAAATTTTATGCATTTGTGACCGCCGGCGCCTATAGTTCATCATTACTACCACGCCATATGAACGCCGGCAACCATAAATGCATTTGGTTTTATATTATTAACTTTTCTATGGCGCTACAATAATGCACTAAAATAAGGACCGTGGCGTAGCGGGAATTATTATAATTTTTTTTCTATTTTTTCAAATATTTGGGTATACAAATTTAGAATACATTGAAAAATATTCTTGGCGTAAAACAAATACCAATTGAATGACCGCCGGTGCCCATGTGGCAGTCAACGTGTTAAAAACTATAAATCTTAAAATACTTAAGTTAATTAATACTGATCTTCTTAAGATAGATTGATATTTAAATTTACATTAGAATATTTTTGTTGAAACTATTTTTTTTTTTTTTAATAGTTGGAAGAAGAATGGAACGAATACCAAGAAGAAATAAAAGACTATACAACACTTAAGATGCAAAATTTGACAGCTGACTGTCCTTCTAGCTTCACAGATAACAACGATAAAGATGATGAAATAGAATTTGAAGAAAACGAAGCAGGAGAAATGGTACCAAAACGAAAAAATGCAGGACCTTGGAAATTAAACGAACCTGAACAACCCCCTCCACCACCAAAAGGTAACTTTTTATATTTTACTTATCGAAAATATCATTTTCATTGACTCATATTTTGTGCTGGAAAGATAATCTTAGAATAAATTCGTCATTGAAGTTGATAATTATTGTGAAATTAGGTAGGTATACAGTATTCCAAGGCTTTTCAGCCAAAACATTTATTTAGGTTACGAGATAAAAATATAAAATATTTCATGCTAGATGTATAAACACTGTAATAAAAAATATATACAAATGTTTGTATGCTCATAACTTCTTAACCATTATTATATGGGTTAACATAGCTGTTCAGTATTTCATGAAAAATTGAATTTGAAAACTGTATCATTTTTTTACACTAGTTTCGATTAAAATAAACATTCAATAAAATGTATTAATTTTAAACTGAGGGAGATTTTGGATAACAAATTTGATTCAAAATAAAAAATTGCTAATCATTTTTTTATAATGGATTTAAACAACAAAAAAGTTAAGGAAAAAACGATTATTCTTACGCAAATTCAACTTTCAACAAAGTCAATTTTGTTTTTTTTGGTTTAACTCAAAAACAAATAACATTAGATACTTAAAATATTCACCAAATATAATTATAATTTACTATATTCAATAAAGTTTTCTAAATATTTTTACTATTTTCCATATAAGAATGAGAGATTTTTAATTTTTTTTTTTTAGTTACTTTTTCTATAAATAATAATTATAAACTACTTGCTGTGTAAAAATACTTGAATGTTAATTACAAAGTTGTTAATTTCTCAATTAACAATTATCGAAAAACTATCATTACAATATTTTTTTTAAGTGTTTAAAGTTAGAATTTTAACAAAATCTAAAAAATGTGCAAATTATTTTATTAATATAAATTCATATTTTTTTATTTTTATATCTAAGATTTGGAAATATATTACAAAGTTTTTTATGAGTTTTTCCACCTGTATAAAAAAAAATTCTGCTGGTAAGCAATATTTTTAATAACCACCTCAAATTCAAATTTTTACAGCATTGGATTCACTCATAAAATAAATATTTTGTTGTATTAAAAAAATATAGATAACAGTAGATACTTGAAATTTTCATTATATTTTACAATTTTCAACATTTTTTAGCTATTTAAAGACATGATAAATTAAAAAATATTTTAGTTTATCATCTTTATTGTCAATAAAAAACGACAAAAAATTATTTGCTGGGTTAAAATTCTCTCAAGATCCACATAACTTGTAATTACCTATATCTTTATAAAAATATTAAAAATTCATTGACACAATTTTTTGATTTTTGATTGAAAGACAATTATTTCTTTTATAGATATTTAAAAAAATATATATATGTTAACAATGAATAAAGTTGAAAATTATTTTGTTATAATTCAAAAACATTATTCATGGGGGCTAAAACTTTTACATAATAATATTATTTTGAATTTTACTATATGTAATGAAATTTTTGATTTTTTTTTTAAATATAATCTATTTATATTATAAACCTATTTTTTACACTATTATGGTATTTACAGAAAGATATTATATTTTGAGTTATGTAAATTGATATAGTTTTATAATATCGTAAAAATATATATATTATTACTATTATATTGAATACTGCAATATTTTTGAAAACCTACGTACCTACTAAAAGTAAAATAAATTACTTTCATAGCTATATTATCATAAAAAAATTTATCACAAAATAAACTTAGTGATACAGACTTATAAACTGTCTCCATCTCAGAATTGTTTTTCATATACAATAATTAATCATTAAATTAAAATTTAACACACCTATAATATCCACTCCACACCTAATGTACAGCTACAGCACAGCAGTACTTATTTGTCTACTTTTTTTTTATTGAGAGGCTAGAGAGGTAAATTGATGAACTACTTAGTAGACATAATCTAAAAATTCTAGGTATTTAAACCCCTCCCCTCTCTGTGTGCTTTCATGTAGTATATATTACTAGATACTGCATACTAGTTATATCCCTAAAATAATATAAACCCAAAACCTGATACTAGGTCACTGAAATTTTGTCTATTTGGCTGTGGTTAGTTCTGTCACGAACAACTTAAAGGGATATCTGATGTCTGCCCCAGTTTCAAAATTATTTGTGACACATAATATATAATACTTATCTAATAATATCTTAACAACTTAGATAAAAATGTTTATATTATTATAATTGTTTCAAATCTAAACTGCTGAATTGTATATGTCCAATTATGTTTATACATTTATGAAAAATTAACCATTTAGCAAAAAAAATAGATTTATTTATAACCTAATTAGAATAAATAATTTAACATTTCCTGAAATCGTCATTTTTTTTCACGTCAAGAACCGCTTTTTCACACAATACTTTGCACATTACAAAATATTGTAAACCATTCCATCCAAATGTATATAATATTATAATTAATATTAATTAGTTCATTACCACGGATAATACAAATATTTTGTAAAGAAAATTATAATTAGTGGATTCAAAAAGAATTGTTTTGCTTGCTAAAAAAGACCTATTTTTATTCCAACTGATCGATATAATTATATGACATAGACTTTAAAACAATGTTTAATTTCCTTGTATTGTTTTGGATTTACACTTATCAACATTTAGCTTTAAAAAATGTTATATTCATTTTCTAATATCCAACAGTAAATATCTTACGAAAATACGAAAAACCTTGTTCAAGTTTGTTATAAATTTCAAAATTGTATCATTGCTTCGATCGATATGAAAGAATTCTAATTGATTAATTTACCAGTGAAATAATATTCGGTTATTATGTTAGCGGCATATCAAATTGTTCATTGAGAATAAGTGTTGCTTCTGTCACACATGGCATATCTCCAAATTCACTGATCATCTAATCATTCTATTAATTCTAATACACACATTACCGCATGACAAGAAATCTTATTTGTCTAACTTGCACATTACTGCCATCATGACGCTGTACTGTTCCACCGTTTGACGCTGTAGGGAAACTGATAACATTGTAAATTTACGTTTGGCAAGTCCAATTTTATATTGTTAGTTTTAAATTTAGAATAAATTGACCTATCTTTAACTTAATGGTTAAAAAACTATCATTTAAAATATTGTAAAAACTAAAATAAAACAGATAATTTCTTTGAGATCGATTATAAGTTATTTATAACTTATAAGTCAATTTGCTTTAATAAAAACTTGCACGTGTGTTCGTTATGTGTTAATTCTTAGTACTACAGAGACAAAACACTTCTATTTGAATATTATATTTTACTCTATTCAATGGTATAACACACTAAATCTATTCATTCGTGACCTTCCGCTGTAGTTGAACCAATGTTGAGTGGACATTTGCAAAAGAACCCATTTTTGTCAGGCCGCTGTGTGTTCTCTTGCTTGACAGAATATACTTTTTCATACTACTTGAATGTCAATATTCGGAATATAAATAATTTTACAACTAATAATTTTTTTTCCACTCAAAATTATTTTAATTATCAAACAATTTCTGTAGTATAATACCATTTATTTTATTTTTATTTTTTTTAGCTGCTCCTCCAGTAGTTGCTGAAGTACAGAAAAAAGTATATGTTCCACCAGCTCAACGTAACAATTTTCAAGGTAAATTGTTAATTTAATTTTCTATTTTAAATACTATGTTTTTTTAATTAACTATCTGTCATTTAGGTGGACATAGAAGTGCACCAAGAAATAAATCTAGCAGCTTAGATGTTAAAGATGAAGAAATGTTTCCAACTCTTTCAGGCAATAATAGTACTAAAAAAAGTGTAGCTCCTACTGCTAGAAAAGTTGAAACTCAAGCATGGGCCAAGTATCAATGAGCAAAAGTTTTAATGAACATGCACATAAATATTATCTTTTAAAAAAATTTCTAAAAATATGCATAATTAAATTATTTTTTAGTAAATGTTCATAAAATATTTTCTACAATGATTATCACAATTCATAATGGAATTATGTTTTTCATTCATTAGTCTTAAATATTAATCGAAATTAAAACTGTGATCAAATTTCTATAAATATCATAATATTTTTAAGTGATGTACTATTTTGTTAATTTCATTTATTATGATTATGAGTTGTAGATTTATATACAAATTGATATCACTATAACTAAAACTATTCCTAAAATTCTGAAAACATATTTCCGTATAAGTTATTCATGTCATATTTATAATTACATTATAAAAATTATGCAGGCACAACTCATTAGAAATATCTTAATATATTATACACATGTTATATTATGTAATGCTATGTTAAATTATGTTGAAATTGTCTAATTCAAGTGCCTAAAATATTTTGAGTTGTGTATCATTAAAAACTTACTAAAATATATCATAGTATAAGTATTAAATTTATTTTGTTACAACAAACAACTATCAAGGTAATTACTAATTACATCATGTCCTGATTAATATATTTTTTGAAAAAACTTATCATTTTAAAAACCTGAGAAATTAATACAAACATTAATACTAATATAATATGCATGTTTTATTAAATGTTCATTGCCTTATTGTTTTTCAAATGTATTATTTAATATAACTATTTTATATCTATATTATATAATCTTTTTTGCTTAATAATACAATACATCCTCATTTATTTTAATTTTTAATACTCAAATAAATAATTGTTTTTGGCCACCTAATAATATTTGAGAAATTATGTTTAAAAAAATAAATTATTTGGTCCAATTATTAAATATATTTGTTAATTGTTTTATTGATTTCTCATTTCTCATCAAGCAAAATCTAGTATATTTGTCTGAAACATAAACTTTGTAGACAGTATTAATTGTGTCTATATTTCAATTAACAAAGAACAATATTGCTAAAATAGTTTTATTAATTGTATAACAATCATTACTAATATTATATTATGATTACTGTAACCCTTCACCCACCAGTGACAACATGAAAAATAACAACCTTTTTATGATTCAGTAAGACGGGAGTTGGTATTTTGCGCCATCAATATATATATTTAAGAACATATGTTGTAAAATATAACATGTATTTTGTGCCACATCTAAAAATTAATTTTAGTAATTTGCGTCACACTTTAAACTTTAATTGTTGGAATTTACCAGCTGATAAATTTACTGATTTCATATCGGCTATACGATTACCGACTCATGCCTAATCTAGTCTAATCTAATAAAGAAAATATATCAAACAATATTGAACAGCAGCATCGTGATATTTACAGTTAGTCCTGCCCTTTCCCTATATTAATTGGGTGTGCATTGTAGAAATGTAACTATTAAAATGAACTTGATTGATCAATAGTTAAAAAATACAATGTCAATCTGTAAAAAAAAAATTGTTAAAATTATTTAAGTGGCACAAATTACAATTTTTGAAGGTTAAAAGTGGTGCAGTTAACATGATGCCCTTTTATTTAATTCTATATGGCACAAACTACAATCTTAAAAAGTATCGCAAATTACCAAAATTAATTTTAGATGTGGCGCAATTACATACACCCTATCTGTATGTTACATAGGTATTCGTTCAAGCATCAGTCTTACTGAACGAATACCTATGTAAAATACAGATATTACTCTGCGTTACTATTCTTAATTCTTATAGACTATAGCTAAACCTATTAATATATTTTTTATATATATATAACTACATTAAGGTATTTATATTTTTTTTATGAACAAGGAAAAGACATGAAAAGTACAATCCTACGCGTGTGCACACCAGGGATGCCCAGTGTGCCTGGGCACCCACCGACTGTAATATTAGGTCCTTCAAATTTAAGTACTATATACATATATATGGGCCAGTATTTTAACTTATGTTACAATATTAACTGCAAATGTGTACGTTTAAGAGTACGCCATACCCGCATGTGTTGTCTATGTCTTACTAACGTACATCATAACAAATTTTCGTTCAGTAGAATACATTTTGTGATGTTAGCTTTAATATTAGAGTAAATTTGCCTATTATCAAATTTAAAGTAAGGATATTATCTAGACAATGGTCAATGACATATGTTTTAATTGATATATTATAATTTTAAAGTGAGTTATGAACATTTTAAAGTTGTTATATTTTACATAGCTGTAAGTCACTTTAAAATAATATCATTAAAAGCATATGTCATTGTCTAGACTCTAGATAATAATCTTACCTTTAATTATAAGAATTATAGAACTTGTTGAGAGCTACAAAAATAAATCGGTATTATTAATATAGTTACCAAAGGAGTATTGACCCAAAGTATTATAATAAATTCTCAAAATCCGATGCGTAGGAAGATTTGGCCAAAAAAATGAAATCAAAACCAGATAAATATAACAAAAAAAATCATCCTTCATGCATCATTTCGACGAGAAATGGTGAAGATAAAACATAGTCAGAGAAGTGATAACTGGCTCAGGTAATTATAATTAATTTTTATAAATATTAAATACAATATTATTAGCCTGTAGTCTTGCTAAGTACTAGATTACTATTTACATTTTGTTTCTAAAATATTCTTTTATACCTAACGGTTGTAACTTATAAATTAGCTTTCGTTAAATAAGCAGATAATAGAACCTACGCCTACCTATCTATTTGCAAATTATATATAAATATTTCAATATTATTCTAGAATTCTAAAAACAGATTTGTATTTATCGTCAAGTCTACTTGAGAATGACTTTACCACATTTTTGACATTAACCCCCAGAATCCTAAAAATATTATATTAAAAAAATGGCATATTTCAATTTTCGGAGAAGCTAAAATCAAAAATATGAGAAAGTTAATCTTAAGAAGACTTCTTATCGCTTTATTTATTTCAATCGGTACGTTTGAAAATAACACGTTCTATAAAGTCTATAATCCTATATTGCTCATGATGATGTTATTATGTTTTTTAAGTTTTTTTGCCATTAGACAAAAACAGAAAATCACCGCTTCCAATCTTCCAATCTAAGTAATAGCTTCTTAAAATTTAGAAAGAGGATACCCAAATGGCCAAGTGTTTGTTTCAATTGCTTAAGTGGCCGCTACACCAGCATTTGTTTTCTCTGTCTATCTCTCACATAATATAAAGAACAAAGATATTCCGTATTTCCATGATTACGACTCTGGTTCAGTTTAGGGCAAAAGTACCCATTATATATTTTATAAAGAAGAGTATTTCCTGTGCATTGACCGGATAGATTTTTAATATTTACAATTTTGAATAAACTATTAATGGTTAAAAATAATCGCAATTATTTTAAATTAAAACATGCTTATATTTAAAAAAATATAATAATTACATAAAAAATTATTTGTGCATGGAAAACTATAAATGGTTAGCATTTCGAGTGCATAAAATATTATACATGCTATTTCTACAATTATAATTTACAATATTATTTTGATATTTTCAAAAAAAATTATTTTCTTAGTGTTAGGTACTACTGGGTGCCTGCAGGCAGTGGCGTAAACTGAGTGGTGCAAAGGTATGTTTTAGCACCACCAGAAAATTAATGAAATATATAATAATAGGTATATAAACAGATACAAAATTGTAATTTTCATGTATGTATTAAGCATTATCAATTAAATTATAATTCTATCTATATTATATTCTAAAAAAGTAAAATCAAAAATATGGCAATAATTCAGTACCTGACAAATTAGAATCAAAATAGAATAGGTACATAAAACAAAATTAAATTCAAAAAGGTTTCTGGTAATTTTAGAGACATTAAAAATATTCCGAACAATACCTACTAATACAGCAGGTTGCGAAAGATCTTTTTCTTGTCTAAAGAGGTTAAAAACTTACCTTATATTTTATAACGACTATGAGACAAGAAAGGCTTAGTAGTTTAGAAGTTTAGCTATACTTTGCAGCTCAAAAAAAAGAATAATATTAATTTGGACCAAGTACCTAATTGATGAATTCGATTCGGGATCTGTGGAAAGAGGACGTCGTCTAAACTTAAAATAAATAAAAAAACATTTTTGACTGTTTTTTTTATTAATACAGTAAAATCCCGTTATAACGAACTCCAGGGGACCGAATTTTTTTTCGTTATAACGGAAATTTCGTTGTAACGAAAATTCGAATAAGCTCTTTATAAGCCCTGCTTTTCGGCAGGGGACTTCTATGACTTTCGTTATAACAGGATTTTTCGTTGTATTGGTATTCGATGTAACGGGAATTTATTGTATTACATATAATAATAAAGGTTTTACTGCTAAAATAATTCAAAATGTATTTCTTATTTAAAGAAATATATTATGGGAAAATATATTATAGTTTATAAGGAAGGATTTTACTTAGGAAGTTGGATTATTGGTGTGTAAATAATTATAAATAATTATAAGTTGAGAATATGCCACTGCACCACCAGAATTTGGACCCAATTTACGCCACTGCCTGCAGGGTAGCTATTCTGCTCAAAATTTCAAGACATGTATATTATTTATTTTTGTTTTCACTCATGTATATATGCTTATTGTAACTTTTAAATTTTAATTACAAATTGTATATTATATGTTTATATTCTAATAAATGTTAAAATATTTTTATTTTATTTTTTGGTAGTGTTAGTATTAATAATTTTGAGTAAGCTAAAGCTCCCTCCAATTTACTTCTAGTTTACCACTACCGCCTCCCATCCATCAACCAGTACTTCTCTCAAAGGAAATGAGTGATGAAAAATAAAAAAACCGTATCATTAAAATCAATACGGACATTCATGTCACTCCACTCAAAATCTAAAGTAATATTGTATGATATATATTATGCTAATTACGTGGAAATTTCGTGTCTTATCACAATCACCAAATTATATTTTATAGTATTACTCATATACTTGTTAAAAATATAATTAATCTGCTCACAATATATATATATATATATATAACATATTATATTCACATATCGCATTATTCGTATTTAATGTTCAACAATAATTTTAATATGAACACGTGCTGATGGATGTGATAATCGTTTTCGTCGTAAAAATTCAATATATAATAGCAGTTCCAAAGCCTAACCGTTATTTATAACATTATAATTACATTCAATGAATTATAGAATCTATAGTGATTAAGACAAGTATTGAAGTATAATTTATAAGGTTGACAATAAACACTGGTATAAGTTATAATAAGACTATTATATAAAACTATAGATTTTTTCCATACTCCACATCAATATGCCAATATACTATTATTCTATAACTAATTATTTAATTTTTTTTTTTATTCAATTTGTCCATTTCTCTTGACATTTTTTATATATATTTCTTTATTTTTTGACTTAAGGTTTTGTTTTCTTTCCGCATTTCCTAATTTCACATAATATTTATAAATTTGAACTTTATTTAAAACATTTAAAACCAAGTAAATCTATAGTTGGAACAAAGCAAAAATTTCGCAATATATAGAAAATATAGATACCTACTTAATTAAGAATAGTATTATAGTAGGAATTTTCACGCAGCATCAGACTTTGTCTTGTCCTTTGACAAAATCGATTTTCTTATTTTGTTTATAATTCAAAAACGAACCCGCATAGCCGCATAAGTGATACATTTTCATATATAATCATATAGCTTATACATTTTTCATCAATAGTTTAAATTAATATTTTCTAAACATTAAACATATGATATGTTTTTAAAAATATATTTATATGTTTATAGACTGACATTTTAATTTCTTTTCCTTGAATGAAGATCAAAAAATAATAGGTATAATTTGAAAATGTAATACAATGATAACATTACATATTATTATATTAATATATTGTAAGTTTTTATTATTGGAATTAAAATAAAACTTAGCATGAAGCCATATAAATCTCTCAAGAACGATCGATTTAAACAATATTATAGATATGCATAAATAAAAATAATATTATAATAGGTAATAACGTCATAACGATTTTTGTTATTATTTTATTACTCAAAAACAACAAAAGATAAAAAAAAAATCTGCTTTTATCGTCACTAACAATCTTGAAAATTTTAAATTCCAATAATAATTAATAATGGCTTAAAATTAGTTTAAATATTTAGAAAATATCATTGTGTATATCGACGGAGGCGTGATATTTTTGTGTCTATGAAGCAACTAAAGATATTTAAAATATTAAATAAGTACCCACTCATTATATTGTTACTGTGTTAATACTTAATATTATGGAATGTTAACCCCGTATAAGATATAACTATACAATGTATAAAAGTATATACATATTAATTATTTGTAAATTATTAAGAGGACGTTATACCCGCATGTGTTGTCTCTCTCTTACTAATGTAGATCATACCAAATTTGCGTTCAGCAGAACAGATTTTGTGATGTTAACTTTAATACTAGAGTAAATTTACCTATAATCAAACTTAAAGGTAATGATATTATCTAGACTCTAGAGCATCTCATAGGCTTTTATTGATATTTTAATCTTTAAACGAATTACGAGCATTTTAAAATTTTAATATTTTACATAATTATAACTCACTTAAAAATTAAGATATCAATAAAAGCCTATGAGATTATAGAGTTTACCATTTTTTTTAAATATTGTACAGATATACGCGACGGAATACACTCGACGGATACGCCTTGTATAGCTAGTCCGTCGGAAAACGCTGCGGAATACGCCGTGTATAGCCGAGGCCTAAATTTACTCTAATATTAAAGCTAACATCACAAAATCTGTCTGCTGAACGCAAATTTGCTATAGTCTACATTAGTAAAAGAGAGACAACACATGCGGGTATAACGTGCTCTTATAAAGTTATAAGAGGACACTATATACCCGCATCTGTTGTCTCCACCTTAGAAATGTGAAACATAGAAAAAACTATTTTGATTTTAACCAAAACATTTTCAGTTTTTTTATAAACAATTTTATTGTGTAATATAATTATAAAAAATAAATGTATATGCCTATAAAGTATAAATAATAAAAAACTAAAAAAGAATTAAACAATTTTGAAAATTTTATCATAATGAAAAATAAAAATTATAAGATAATAAACATTCGGTGAAAATTTCAAGTATCTATATGCACTGTTATTTTTTTAATACAACAAAATTATTTTACTGTAAGTGAATATTCTTTGCCGTAAAAATTTGAATTTGAAATGTTTATAAAAAATTTTGATTACCGGTTTTTTTTATATAAGTTGAAAAACTCATACAGAAAATTGTAATATAATTGAAAATATTATAGGTATAAAAAAAAAAAAGTTAAATTTTAAACTAAAATATAATTTTTAGATTTTTAATATCTTACATTTATATACTTATAATAAAACGTTATAAGCACAAATAGATTTTCGATATTTTTTATAATTGAAAAATTAAAAACTTACGAGATGCTTTTTATTAAATTTGTAAGTATTTATATTCAGCGATTAATTTTTAATAATTATTTACATAGATAAAACTAAAAAAATCTCTCATTCCCATAAATAGCTCAAAAAAAGTCGAAATATTTTGTAAATGTTATCATAAATATAAAATAATGGTATAAGTAGTATAAAAATATTATATAATTTTTATTACTTCGATGAATTTTGTATACATTTATTATAGTACATTTTTTAAGTTTAAAAAAATAAATTATGACTATATACGTATACTGACGATATTTATTATTTGGGGTATGAAAAACTTACTTATGAGTGGCACTACATTAAATTTTCAAGCAATCAAAAACTAATATTTTATGTATTAATCAAATAAAGATTTCAAATATTCAAATTGTGAATAAATATATTGGCCAAAATATTTTGAAATTTATTTCAAGCTTATAAAATTTTAATATAAATATTTGGTAAAAAGTCTCAATCAGTTGTTCATTTTAAATTACAACAAAAAAATAAAATTTTGTTGAATAAATATATTATAGCTATAGGTAGCTATATATATACACACTAGACAGGTAGTATATTATATAATACTTATACAGTTATACGCAACTAACTCTAATACGATTTTTTGTTATTTTACATTTTCTACTCTTAAATATCAAAAAACCTTTATTCGTGGATTTTGTCAACTAAATTTAAATAGTTTACAAAAACGTAGATTATAAAATATGTTCTGCGTTGTCTTTTGACCTTATTAGTTAACTATATTAATGTATTCAAATTTAAAATAATTATACAAAGATTAACACATTTTATTAACGAAAGTTTAATTATTTAAGATAAATTTAAATTAGCATGTATTAGTATCATTATATCAATTTCATCATATTTAATAAATAAAACATTAGTATCTGCAGTTTATTAGCAGCGGCTAATAATCGTAAGTAAATAGATAATATAATAGTAGTGATAGATTATTTTTAAAATTCTAAACACAAAACTTCTGTCACAAGTAGTGGGTAGTAGGTATCTATTATTTTAAACTGAGTTGGAAAAATAACAATTAATTGTAAGAAAGCAAAGCATATCTATTAAATAAAAAAAACTTTAATTAAAAAATTATCGCAATACTCCATTATTCATGTACATATACAAACAGTGTTCGATGTGGGGGGAATACGGAGGGATGATATCCCTTAACTTTTTAAAATTATATTTTTCATCCCTCAACTTATTTTGTCTAGAACAATAACGCATCTCTACTAAGATTTTTTTAATGAAATAGGTATAATATTACCCATTTAATATGTTTAAAATTATTTCATTTAAAATTTAAATTATAGTATTGTACTAGGATTATATTTTTATTTAAGAGAAAATGTTTAATTTTTAAGGTGAAATTGTGAAAATAATTGTTTTTCGACACATGTCGGTTCGGCTTATTGTGTTGATTAGTATAGGTCGTTTCGTAATCATAATATTATCTATGGCCTTGTTTAGATTTTAGAGCCAATAATATAATATAATTAATTAATTCTAAATTTCTAACCAAAACCGATCGGTGTTTAAAATGTAAAAATAAAATGTTTTTACAGATCAAAATAAAATAAAATATCTCAGAACAATAACGAAATTAATGATAATATAAGTAGGAACTATGAATTAAGATAATTAATTCATGGTATGGACGTACATGTTAAAATATCTAAATGTAATTTTTGACAAAATGTTTTGTTGATAACTGATAAGTGGATGTGTATGGTATATCATGACGTGTGAGCCGATCAATTGCTAAATTTGAAAAAAAAATATGTTAAACAAAGTGTAAAGAATGTACAGATGAAATGAGGAAATCTGAATCGCTATATAGGCATCCCTCCACTTATTAATATTGAGCCATTTCGTCTACTGCGTATATATTATTATATGTATTTTATATGAAAGTATTTCATTTGCGGTAAAGCAGTATTTAGTATTTACATTACACTCAAATCATTTTTAACAATATGTTTGTGTGGCATAATATATACATAATATCGTTTCTGTGAGAGGACCAAAGAAATAATGATGGATATTATAATAATACTTATATAATATAAAATGCATTACGATATTATTATACCGTTTACTACAATGAAACGTACGCGTACCGCAGTGGCGGCGATCACGTCATATAATGTCCATTATTAATTGGCAATATTATATTATATCGAAATTTCGTCGTCGGGTCACGGACGGTTAACGCGTCGGCGGTTCGCGGGCCGCTACGGTGGCGGACGACGGACGGGACGGCGCGGACAACACGTTTTATCCTCTTCGCCGGCCGGCGAGCTGCCACCTGCCGCCGCCGTCACCGCCAAATACAAAATACATATTATTACATTACAATATACGCGCACTCGCGATACGCGGCGTTTTGCGGTTGTGACGTAGGTACGCGGTGCGCCACCGGCTGTCTCACTCGCTCCGTCACCGCCGCCGCACCGCCGCGCGACCGTCGACCCGTCACCGCCGCACGCAACACAATCGACTACGTCGCTACGCCGCCGCCGCCGACACTTCTCGTCGACGTACGCCGTTCGTTGCACGTGGTTCGCACACGACGCGGTTACCGGCTTTTTCATTCCGTCACTCCACTACCGTGAGCGCAGACCCATCACCATGCCCATCGTAACGAACGTCGTAGACGGCCTGTCGGCCCAAGAGCTGTTCAACACCGGCGAAGGCCTCACTTACAAGTACGTACTATTTCGTCGGATAATAATTATCGTCCAGCGGGCATGTGGGTGGTGGGCGGGCGAGGGGGTTGATTTCGCCATCCATTATCCGGTTATTAGCCCTCGTCGCGTCGAGACACGATATAACATTATATCATGTGCATTGGCCACGTTTTACGTTTATCGTGAGCACCGCATCTATACGGTGGTGTACAATAACGCCGGTCGGATAAGACGCATTACGGCCGAGAAACTAACTAGGGGGGTGGCTGTCGCGACGTTGACAGACATCCCCTGGAACGCCCACGGAAACGTTTAAATGTCGAGCCCTCTCGTGACGGTTAAACGTTTTTAGCGAGCCCCGTCACTCCGAATGCACTGGTAATGTTTTGCACACGCACTCGGGTCGGCTCTATCTCGTAGTGAGTGGATTAAGCGCTCAAAACAATCGTTATTTTATAGAGTTCCCCTGTGTCCCCGTTGTCGAGGGATTATGCGGAAACGCTCGATTGTAATATTCCGACATATCGTTTTCTACGAAATAGTTTAGTGGGCATTGAAGTGTACAACGGTAATTATTTACTGTTAGAAATAATATGACGATTCGCCTAAATGATGACAAATTGAACTTGTGATAAATATTGAAACAAAATGCATTTATTATAATGTCCATCAAACAAGTTGTAAAAACCCAAGATTTAGGTATGAAATTGAGTAATATCATATTAATTTTATAAAAACACATCAATTAATTATTCACAAAAATAGGTATCTCAAAAAGGTTGTTTTTTCTTTAAAATATAATATGTATATCACTGGTTTTACTAACATAAATACAGTATTCACTTTGAGGTGTGTAAAATATTATTATATTATTATAACTATTATTCACTTAATGAGCTTAATCACTTACTAAATAGGCACTTCCAACAACAATTTTAATCTACATTGTAGTCGACGAATCAATGTATAGATGTATTAGGTATTTTTGCCTTATAATATCATTCGATTAAAAGTTGAGTACCTACTTTTGTTAATTTATTGTCTTTTGTTACTCTGTCAATAAAACTACAACAGTGTTCAATAAAATGTAGTAAATGTTAATTAGGATTGTTAAATAATATTTTATGACAATTTAACTGATCAAAATTGTATTACCTTACCTATACTTATTTAGCTAATAGGCTATTGACAAAAATTATCATTATGTTGTTCATTAATTTATAGGGATAATTTTGTTCAGCAGTGTAGTTATGAATTTTGTCTATTGTATTGGAAAAATAATTTAAATAAATTAGTTCTATAGCAAAATCCAGTAATATGATAAATGAGGAAGGTTTCAATAACAGCTCAGCAATTCTTTTAATTCTTTATGTAACATGAAATACGATACAACTATGATGTTATAGGTCATCTCTTTAACCTACTCAGTTATGAAAAATGAATACCTACATATTTTGTTGAAAAGATAGATACATGCTTTAAAAATAACACTTTTACTACCTTGTAAGATATTTATTTTTTAATTAAACATTTTTAAAAATAATAATCTAATTTGGGTTTATAGTACATAATTAATGTCTTGCAATTATATACTTCATTTTTTATGCCAAATGATGTCTACAAATATTTATTCTATTAAAATCAAATTCTAAAATTATTTTAAATCTATTAAAAATAGGAAAAATATTTTTATCATGTATAAATACCTAACTATATTATTTCCCTGATAATTTATTTTAATAACACCATTAAATTGTATATTTATCAATTGGTGTTGCTCTGTGGTATTAGTTTGTTGTATACATTTAGTAACTGTACCTAATTAATTAATTAAAATATTTTAACATTTGATTAAATCAAATAGCTTAATGTTATCATTTTTTTATGTTTACACATACTTAATCATTAATTTAAATTAATTGTAAAAATGTCATTTATTATAATTAAAGTGTTATCAATAAAACACTTAAAATAATACTTTTAAGTATTTTATATGTGAACCTAAACAATGGACTAAAAATGACAACTATTGGTTATTATTTAAATTGTTGTGTAGGAATAAAAATCTAACTGTAATGTATCGATAATTAACTATCTAAAGTTGCACAATTACATAATCAATAATACCTATGGTTATCTTTTTAATTAGATATACTATTTTAATATTTTGATTGTTTTATGTTTCAGTGACTTCATATTATTGCCTGGATTTATTGATTTTGTAGCAGGAGATGTTGTAAGTCTTCATTTATTTTCTACCATATTATAAAATAATTACCTAACGCCATTGCTTATTAAAGTAAAATACACCCACCTATTAATGTCTAGTATAAATATGTAATATTAAGAAGAAGCCAAAGAATTTTTATTCTAAAGGGCATATAACAATATAAGTGTTAAACTCGTCATTACTCGTAACCAGAACTGAATGTTATAGCATTAAACAATTTTTTATAGCCTTAAAACCAATAAAATATGACAAGTTAAATTATTTTCAATGTATTTAGGTATTTACTTAAAAAAGTTATCCTAAACATTATTTTAAATTTAAATATGTATCTAACTAAAAAAAAAAAAAAAAAAACTTATATTTAGAGGACTCATTTTTTTTCATGATGTGTTAAATCCAAAATTTTATGTTAAGATGACAATAGATATTTCATTTTTTTTTTTAATATTATTAAAAAAAAATCTTTTACAACTTATGCTGGGTAGTATAAACAAATGAATAAATATTAATGAATCAACAGTAGGTGAGTTAGTGATAATCCATTAAACATAGTTAAGTTTTTCATTATTAAATAAATCAGTTTATGAACATTGGCATATCATTAAGATAAATGGTATTTAAATTTAAAATTTAAAATATCATAAATAACCATCATAAAAAAAAATTATTATTGGCGATTTACATAGTTCCTTAAGATACTTGATTAAAAAAAAAAAGTTCAGATTATTTATTAATTTATAAACCTTTTCAAAACACCCTATTTAAATATTTTTCATTGTTTTGATAATAACTAAGAATTTTCATAATTCTTATTAATTTGTATTGAATATAATAACATTTGATATTTTGATAAATTATTTAATGTTTTTCACATGAATAATAAAAAAATGACAACATATTATTATTATATTAAGTTTAAATAGAAAAATGCTGAATTAATACTGTGATTCAGTGTCTAACATTACATATCATTTAAACTAGAGGTAAATCTAAATATTGTTTGTTATTCTAGGACTTGTCTTCACCTCTAACAAAAAATATTACTCTTCAAGCACCATTAGTATCATCACCTATGGATACTGTAACTGAATCAGAAATGGCTACAGCAATGGCAGTAAGTCGAGTTCTATTGCATTATAATTATTAGCATTTATTATTATCTTATTCATAATTTATGATTATATATATATATATATATATATATATTGTCTTATCTTATCTTATCTCTGTTAATGTTAAATATATTTTCTTTCTAGAACTAAAAAAGGCCAATTTAATTATTTTTTGAACTTTGGTCTAAAATTTAAAAATATAATTGTCTCTTATACCTATTAATTATATAACTTTATTTTTAAAATATTTATCACCATTGATTGCAGAAAAAATAATTTATTAAATAAAGATAACATACAGTTTTTTATATTAATTAAGATAGTGAAGAAAAAACTGATAATTGTTTACCATTAAAAAATTATATCATCTTAAATGAAACCTACTTTGATCTGATAACTGGTATATAAAGTTCTCAATGTAATAAAACATCAAAAATGCACAAAGAGGAAATTTAATGATATAACTAAACAGTGGCATAGCCAGAAATCTCCCAAGGGAAGGGGTCTAACAGATATAATAAATATGTATATTATACTATTTTAAGTATGTACAATTTAAGTATTGTCTATTATTTTGACCATTCTTGTCTTGCATTCTCCTAGCAGGACTTGTTATGAAAACTTGTGTTATTTTTCCTACAATTACATTTTCTTCCTTATTTAAATTGGTTTAAGTCAAGCCATTTAGCCTTTCTAGAGATATTGTTGATCTGAGCCCTAAGGTAGGTTTTTATTCATTCAAGAGTAGAAAATATGCATTCTACAGTTGTAGAAGTAATGGGTAATGTGAAGAACAGCTCTAAAAGTGTTTTAATATTTAGTAAAAGATTTTTGCAGTGTTGCATTGATTCGTTGCAGTTTGTGGTACATTTTCTAAGTTCTTGCATTGATTTCTCCACATGTATAGTTCAGTATTTTAGTTGAATATTGCATGAGAAAGATCATTTTCGTATGTAGATGTAGTCAATAAAATTGAATCATTATATAAATGCAATTTGCTTGGAATTAAGCCTTGAGGTGGTAATACTTATTTTAACTTTTCATCAAACCACGAATGTAACTAGGATATTAAATTATCGAGAAATGGTATATATATATATAGATACTTTAAATTATTCTTCTGGATTATCGGAACTAACATAACATATATCTGTCTATTACGTATATGAGGCATTTTGAGGTCAACATTTACATAATAGAAACTAATTTTGAAACATTTTCCATAAATTTTTTGAAAGAGCTATCGGGGTCTTTTCGAATATTTTATAAGGAATTTTTTCTTGTGTTATTTTAATCATACATTATATAATATAACACGAGTTTAAGGTTAGGTATTATTGGTATTGTTATGTACAAATGTACTGCAAGGACCAAGGTTAGTTTAGGGAAGGACCTAAAGAAATCACATTATTAAATAATTTGTACAGTGAAACTTCCAATTAACGGTCACTAAAGGGACCATAATTAATGACGCTATTTAGAGGTGACAATACATGGCATAACACTTGATGGGACCAAAAAACCTAACCGTTACATAGAGGTGACCGTTAATGGAAGTTTTACTGTATTATCAATACTTTATTTCTTATAATAATTACTCATGCAATAACACAAATTATCAGTTTTATATTATTTTTTTAGCTTTGTGGTGGCATTGGTATTATTCATCACAATTGTTCACCTACCTATCAAGCAAGTGAAGTACTGAAAGTAAAAAAATACAAACACGGATTTATTCGAGACCCTGTAGTTATATCTCAAGACTTATTGGTGAACATTTTATTTTATTAAAACTTAAAAATTTTTTATAAATTCAAAAAAGTAATGAGTTATTTATCGATTTTAGGTATCTGATGTTTTTCGATTAAAAGAAGAACACGGATTTTGTGGTTTTCCTGTCACTGAAAATGGTAAATTGGGTGGTAAATTAGTTGGTATTGTTACATCTAGAGATATAGATTTTCTTGAAGGATCTGAACAATTACAACAATCAGTCAACTTGGTAATTATTTAAATTTGTTTTATAATATATTTAAAAAAAAATACTAGTTATACAATTTAGTATAAAATTTTAAAAAATATATATATTTTTTTTAATTATTCAGGTAATGACAAGAATAGAAAATATAATTTCAGCAAAATCTGGGGTAACTTTAGAACAAGCCAATAGCCTTTTAGAAAATTCCAAAAAAGGAAAATTACCCATTTTAAATGAAAATGGTGAATTAGTTGCATTAATTGCTAGAACAGATTTGAAAAAATCACGTAATTATCCTAAAGCGTCAAAAGATGAAAATAAACAACTTTTAGTTGGTGCCGCTATAGGGACACGCGAGGATGACAAAGAAAGACTTCATTTATTACATCAAGCTGGAGCTGACGTTATAGTTTTGGTAAGAATACTAATTTGAATTTTTCTATCAATGCCTGTCAAAATATATCATCATCTTTATTTATTATTAGGATTCATCACAAGGAAACTCAGTATATCAAATTGACATGATTAAATACATTAAAAAAAATCTTCCATCATTACAAGTTATTGCAGGAAATGGTAATAAATTATTCGTATAAATCTTATCATTTAACTAAGCATGATTATTATTTTTTAGTTGTTACTATGGCACAAGCAAAAGCTCTTATAGATGCTGGTGCTGATGGTCTAAGAGTTGGTATGGGTTGTGGTTCTATTTGTACAACACAAGAAGTAATGGCAGTTGGTCGAGCTCAAGGAACTGCTGTTTACAGAGTTGCTCAATATGCTTCACAGTTTGGTGTGCCTGTTATAGGTGACGGTGGAATTCAATCCATAGGTCATATAATTAAATCTCTAGCACTTGGAGCATCCACAGGTAATCTTGCCTACAATTATAATTTTATAGATAACATTAAGGATGAGAATTACAATTGAATAAAAATAAACTTAAATTTAAATAATTAAGCATTAAATGAATAATACCATTATAAAAACTATAAATAATATAATACTATAATAATATTTCCAGAAATTTCCAAAAAAATTTATATTAATTATACTAAAATAAAATAATAATTTTATATTAATTCAAGTAAATAGAAATGTCATTGTTATTTATTCAAGTTTATCTAAAATGTTTAGTTAACCTTAGTGTGACAGACTAATAACACAACTAAATCAATAATGTACCTAGGTACAATATTTAATTAATTTTTTTTTTTGTTATAGTGATGATGGGTTCTATGTTAGCCGGAACATCTGAATCGCCTGGTGAATATTTCTTTTCAGATGGTGTGAGGCTAAAGAAGTATCGTGGGATGGGAAGTTTGGAAGCAATGAATAGAAAAGATGCCAAAGGATCAGCATTAAACCGATATTTCCATAGGTAAGTTACAATAATATTTGCCCATCAAATGGTTTTATGTTTTATTTTATTGGATGTCTGTTCACAGTGAGAAAGATTCCTTGAAAGTTGCTCAAGGTGTCAGTGGAACAATTGTCGATAAAGGATCCGCTCTCAGGTTTTTACCATACATACAATGTGGTCTAAGACACAGTTGTCAAGATATTGGTACTAAATCGCTTAAAAATCTCAGAGCGATGATGTTATCGGGTGAACTTAGGTTTGAAAGACGTACACAATCTGCACAACTTGAAGGAAATGTACACAGTCTTTTTTCATATGAAAAACGATTGTTTTAGTATAAAAATGTAATATTTGTTACTTATCAACTTATTTTATACTTAAGTAAATACAAAACTATATCAAATTTTTACTTAACCTATCATATTGTTTTCCAATGAAATAAAAAATAATAAAATTTTCTCATTACACTGTGTTTAAATATTTGAAAATTAAATCATTAACTGTGTCACTGTACATTTTTAAGTCTTGTTGTAAAGTGGCAAGTTGGTTACACTCATCTCTGCTATAATGATATTTACTCTTCCATTGTTGTACCATTTTTGATAATTTTTCAATTTCATTACTAAAAAAAAAAAAAAAAAAAAAAAAAAATTAATAAGTTAATTGATTATATTACTGATAATTTTTATTATTAGTTTACCACATAAGTAGATTATTTATTTTTTTCATACTTTAAAAAGTATAATTCTATTAACAAATCTTAAAAAGTAAGAAAACTGCTAATATAGTATAAATGGTTATTACTTTATTGGTGAAATTCCTTTATTTAATGATCGGAATATAAAACAGTTGAAAAATGTAAAACGAGCATTAGGATAGATAATTGAGGTGTTTCTTATGAAAATATAATCTAAATTTGTATTAGTGATAAAATAGTCAAATCAGGTTCAAAATTTTTACAAAAGAGAAAAAATTATTGAATATTGGTAAAAATTGAAAATTAAATACAAATATTGAAAAGATTTTAGACTTGAAAGTTGAGATGAAAAATCAAGTATAACTTAAAACTTAATTTACCCTATTTTTGATAAGAAACTAGTCTAATATTTTCTGTAAAAATTGCTACATTTTTAGAGATGGGGAGAATTGGTTAAAATATAAAATGCTAGATAGCAGAGGACATAGGTTAGGACTCTAGGACATCCTAGAGGACAATAGGTATGTATCGTCAACTCTTCTTTGTTTCTAATATTGTAATTTAACAATTATACTTAGAAAAATAATATCAAGGTTTATATCATCTCTAATTAGAAAGTGTGTTAAGAGATTTGATACTGAATGTTTCTGTCTGTTGAATACACGTGGAACATAAAAATTTAAATGTATATTTTGTCAAACATACTGATTGATCCACCACTTTACAGATTAAAATTTATTTTCTTCTTAATATAATTTTTTTTTCGAAGTTAAAGCAATATAACAAAAATGTGGGAAAATCGATCACGAGTAGACTTAACAAAAAATTCAAATATCTTTTCAAAAATATTATCACTTAACTCGATCAATTGGTATACTTGGCAAAACCACATCTAAATTTTTATGTTCTACGATTGTTAGACAAAGACAGAAATGGTTGGTATCCCTTTTGTCACAGTATAATTAAATTTACTAATAAAAACTAAAAAGACTTACCTGTTGGTATAAATGCTGGAGTAATGTTTGTATTCATCAAATTTTACAAATTCACTGTCCATGGATATATAGTTGTCATGCTTTTTTGGTACTTCTGTATCGTTGTGGTTTAAAGTCCATTGCTAAACAAATAGTAAGTACATTAGAAATTAAAATAAACAATCAATAGTTTAAATAATTTATGACCATTTTGTTGAACTCACAGTTGCGAATGTAATATCATCAAAAGTTTTTTCAAGAACATTGATACAATGTAATACTAATTCACATTTTAAGTTAGCCATAGAACAGCCTGTTCTCATCAGGCACCATAACACATCACATATCATGATGTAATGTTCAATGGAATCTTGTACAAACGTTAAACGACCATTAATTTTTTCTAATTCTGAAAGTTTTTGTGTTGCGTCCGCGATCACTGTTTCTGATATACGAGATTGTATATTGTCATATTCAGTAAATTGTGACTGTTGATTAATGTCCATGAGTACTTCTGGATCTTTTATATGCTTGTCAATGTAACTAAAATACAATTTTATCATTAATGTTATAATCTTATAAAGAAATTATTTTACAATCTTTAACTATAACACAAAGGTGTAATATTAATATTTTTTTTTACCATTAACTGTTTTTAAATTATTATTAATTACTTTATTATATCTTGATTGTTCGAATTTAGATTCTCCTTATCCTCGTTAAAATAATTCTTAATATTGAGTATATTATTCACTGCCATATTTAATTTTGATATCTCATATTTTTTGTTCATTCCAGCCATCCTTAAAGCTGTACAACTACACAATGTATACTTTGATTAATTGCATAATTAAGATATACACTAAATAAATACAATTTTACCTTTGTGAGAGTTGACTTAGAGTTTGGATTTTAGTAGAAAACTTATCATTTATTAAAGAAGAAATATTTTCCTGTAAATTATAAAATTATTTGGAAATAAAATACCAAAAAATAAGTATAATAAAATTATTTTATTTTACCTCTTTAAACCATACGTCTATCATTTTAAAAATCTGTTGGCGCCATAAATCAGTCAAATTAATCAAGTTATTTGATGCTAATTTTGTTAAGCACTCATAATCCTAAACATATTAATTTTAATTTAATAATTAATATCATTACAAGTAAACAATATTAACAATTATATTATTAAGAATTATTTTTAACAACATTTACATTTGTCATACTGTTTGTAACATGATTATTAAGCTTATTAACATTAGAACCAAGTGTATCAACTTCTTCTGTAAATTTTTTCATAACTGCATCCAAATTATTTTCTGTTTTAAAACAAGATAAGTTGATAATATCCTCTTTTTGTTTAAGTAAAGAAATTTCATCATCCATTAAATGTATCTTTTTTCTAAAAATTAAAATTAATTATTAAAAATTACTTGAAACCAAATTAAATGTAAAAAAAAAATGTTATAATACAAATACATTACAAAACATAATAGGGCTATTTATATAAACAGTTTGATAACACGCTTAGAATGTGTTACCAGCCTTAAAAAAATATAATACATAAAAATATCTAATACTATTATTTTAAATATATTATATTATATATAGCCGCAGCCTATGGGTTGGGAACTGCTGGTTTAAACCTTAGTTATAACTTATAAATTATGATTATATATACTATATCTATTAAAATAATAAAAATTTAAATGTACCTTTAGTAACTCAGTTATAAAATAGTAATCTTTGAATTATTTATATTTTTCATATTAAATATATTATTTCATACAGATTACATCACAAAATATGCATAATAAATAACAACTATTTATATCAATACATTTTTAATATTTTTAACTAAAAAAATATAGAATAACTTATAGATTTAAAAGGGATTTAACTAATTTAACTATAATGTTAAATTATATTTATAATTTTATATGATTAAACTTACATATGTTAAATAAACATATAAAAATAATTAAATTTATATGTAGCTATTTTAAAATTATGATCCTACATAAGTGTATATTATTATGCTAATTGTATTAGGTAGCATTTATATATTTTCCAATACAAAATAAAGAATGAAATAATAAATATAATGTTATTTTATTATTGTTTTAATAAGTATTTAAAAAAAAATGTATTTATTAATATTATTATATACATCACTTTTTTTAAAAAGACATATAGATAGATTAAATAAATTTTAGAGATTGATTAAAAAAAATTATAGTTGAAACACTGATTATAAATATTAGTATAGTGGAATATATAATCAGAAATTTTTAAACATGATAATTAACTAAATTTAATGAAATAAATTTTCATAATTTCTGAAATTATAGTATTAATATTTATATTTAATATTTTTAATTTATAATTAAGTACACCATGTAAAATACTAAAATACTACATAATAATATACTATTGTTATAAATAATATGAGAGTATTTCAGCAGATTGTAATGCAGAGTTTATAAAAGTTTGTACAATGGCATTAACAAAAATAGTTCAAAAGTTTCAAACGAAGTTCCTCATAAATTGTTTTAAGGTTTTAACTGGGATTTAAAAAAAAATGATAGTAAATCCACAATTTAACATATACATTACAGTGACTATTCAATGATAAAGTATACTTGACAGCTTAATGCCTATTGTACAGAAAAGAGGTTATTGATTTTAGCACTTTTAGTTTGATGTTATGAATTCTGTTTTATTTTTATCTATCAAATGAAATAAAGTATAAAGTATAAAATCTTTGATTATTAACACATCAACTACAATGAAACCGCTTGTCTCCACACAGCATTAGAATACACAATTATTTTCGCAGATGCCGGTGACCTCATCAAGTTATTATGTATAGACTCTATCACCGCCATCGATCATAAATAAAACGGTTTTAAATTATTAATTTTTCTATGGCAATATAATAATATACTAAAAAAGGCGCAGTGGCATAGCAAGAATAATTACAATTTTTTTATGTACCTATTTAACATATTTTTTAAATAAAATGATTATACAAATTAGTAAAGACCATAGAGTATGAAGAAATATGTTAGGGTTGTTAGTAATACATATATCGCCAGTGGTCACAAGGCAGTTAACATGTTAATAATTTACTAGTCAATAAAAATGTTATACATAATTAAATATTTTATATAATTATATATTATAATTTTTTATTAATTTAACAGTTAATTAAGCTAATTATAAATATGATAATAAATGTAATATAGTAATAATGTAAATAATACACTGTTATGATATCTTAGAAAATTGATAATACATACTAAACACCAACATGCTGAAAAAGACACTATTTAAATCTTTACATTCACACACTTCTCTAAAACCCTAAAATAAAAGATAGAAACTTGTAGTTGTGTGTCTTATTTTAGCACAAATTTCTTAATCCATAACAACCTAATCACATCATTATTCTACATGTTAGAAGTGTACAGTTTTAACATGCAAATAAAAATAATTGTCTAACTCTAAATGACCTTATTTTACTTACTCATACAACATTCCATGCGCTTTTAAATCATTTAATTCTTGTTGAGATTTAAAAATTTTTTTTTCTAAAGTTTCAAGATCAGAAGAACATATTACTGCATCTTTAGTAGTTTCATCATAAAATTTATCAATGGCTTTTGATACTTTTTCTATAGAAGAGAAATGATCATGCTTTGAAGATATAGAAGTATATCTAAAAGAAAAAAAACATTTAAAAATATACTTGTCAATTTTACTTAATAATAAGAAGAATTTGAGACTAAAGCATTTGTTTATTTTTTTTAGCTTAACTTAAAATCTAGCAGTGTTATAGAAATAGAAGTGGTTAAAAATTGATCACTTATTTTTGTAATTTTGTAATGTATTTTACTAGTTTTTTTTTTTGTTTTTTAATATTTTCTACTTTAAAACGATCATAGGCGCAATTTCAATAATAAAACTGAGGGTGCTTAATCTCTTCATTTTCCGGGCATAGCGTTAAATAGTTACTGATTGTAATAGTATAAAAAAAATATTTGAGGGTGCTTCTTTTAAAATTGGGGGTGCTAATACCCCCTAAGTGCCCCCCTATTTGCGCCTATGAAAACGATGAAAACAATAACCATAAACAAAAAGTAATAGGTTATTGTAGAGTTAGAAAATATTACTCAGCATAGCCAAAAAATAAATCTAGTATTTTTTAATAGAATCAAAATTATGGAAATTTTTTGAGGGAAACCATATTTTATTTTTTTAGTTTGATAGAAACTATATTTTTGACATTGCTTTTTAGTCTGATATTATGTTTTTAAGTGTTTTTTTTTAAGCATATGAGTACATAGTATATTTATAATATAAACATTAAGTATTATTGTACAATATAACTGTCTGAATACTTTTATTTTACACTTATTTATACCTAACGACCTAATTCCTATAAGTACATTATCTATATAATTATGAACAACTAAAAAAAAATTCACAAGAATAATTAGCAGTCTACCTTAATTACCTATGTAACACTCATTAAGCATTAATACATTTATTTAATTATGACATCATATGTAAACGATAAATGATATAAAATATTGTATTCAAATTTTGTCAATTAACAAAATAAATATTAAATACTAACTTATTTAACATATTTATAATACTATTCAATATTTAAAAAGATACATATTATGTAATTTAAGAAGCTATAATCACAATAATAAATTCCTATGTTGAAGAAATGGGTCTATGTAATAAATTAATGATAGAATATAGGTACTTACAGTGCTAATTCCTTGGGTGTCAAACAATTTGACTGTATTGTGACACTATTGATTAAAATCGTGAAAATAGGTAATAACTCAGGAAGCTGTGCTTCATTTGCAAATAATTCTTTGGGTAAGTGTCCAACATGGTAATTAATGGACTTGAGTATGTCAAAAAAGCGTCTAGAGATTTCCATAGTTAATCTTATAATTAACCAAAAATGTTAGTCAGTCAAATTAACACTTGAATAACTTTCGATGAATTAATAATAAACAAAACTACAAAATCAATAGTAATTATTTGATATGATTAAATAATAAATTAATCAGTTTTGTATTACTGTATTAATAAAAATTGAACATTCTGAACAAGAATTTTCATTTTTCAAATTTGAATCCTCGGAAAGTCAAATGAACAAAAGAATATATTTCTTATCATAAAATACAAAATAACAGAGATAACAACTGATTTTTAGTAATTTTTAAATTTATTATTTTGGCGGGACACACAAAAAGATTTTTACCAGCCGGCGTCCGTGATAAGGACATTGGTCTGGTGTTTGTGGCTTGTTATAAATGTCGATGTCTACCAGAGTCGTGAGTCGTGACTGGGTAGAGGCGGACAAAGTTGTGCGCTGCGGAGTCGTTTCTACCCGAGTCAGTTGAGGCGAACAACCAGATGGAGGCCCTACGCAGAGTCTTATATGGCCCACCACATCAAATTAGAAAATACCTCAGGTTACAGATATATTATATTAAATTATTAACATAATTAATATTGATAATACTATTCATGTAATTTGTAATATTATCTATCTATCTATGACCCATGAATTAAGAATTAAGATATAAACCAAGGTGGATATATATATATATATATCCACCTTGATATAAACCTTACTTTAATAGGTGCCTATCGGCTAACATGACCATAAATTTAAAATTATAAAAATAATAAATGTTCTTTTTATCCGTGGATATAGGTACCTAAAGTTGAAAATTCAACATAGTGAAATATAATATCATAACATTTATAAATAACAAGTTTAATGTACCTAATTTCATGAATATTTTTTTAACAACTGTAATAAAAACGTAGTTTCAACGAACTTGGTAGGATTTCACACATAAAATAATGTTTTTTCGTCGATTTTACAATGATGTATGATTTTTTTATTTTTGTGTCTGTCGTCACGTTTTGGAGTAGTGATAGTGATAGTGCTTTGATTTTTGACTTCAGCCCCTCTTTGAAAAAGAAAATAAATCTAGTTGATACCTATGAGGGGTCAAAAGTAAAAATTGTAATACAAGGTTCATAAGAGGCGTGTTTACGTGTCTTGCCTGTCCTGCACAAGCATGACCTGTGAATTTGATCTAACTTACATTATAAATTGTGGTGCATAATATAACCCTATTTTTTCTCAGTTTCTGATTTCATATAAATTTTTTTTAATTCATCATGTGGACTTTTAACGTTTATAAGACTATAAAAATTGATAATATTAGTGCAGTAACCTCATATCCTCCTGGATATGCCACTGTTGTGCACGACTTGCGAATGAGGCCTAGACACGCCTATGACAAGGTTATATTTATTATAAATAATACTTATTGTAATCGTAGTAAAATAAAATCAAAAATCGTTAGTCACAATTTTTGTTGATAAACATTTAAAGTTCAAATGTTTAAGAAATATGTCAAAATAGCGAAAATTTGCAAGGAATTTTGTAGTTGAAAATTCATAAAAGTTTTGTAATTTACACCTAAAGTTAAAAATCCGAAATTTCAACAAAAAACTTCATCGTCAATATAGAAAACATTTTTATAATCGTATGAAATTTAATTTTTTACGAAATCTCGTAAAATAACGATATATATTATAATTTAAATATAGCTTATAATATAAGATATCATACTAAGTACCTACTAATTATCCTAGACTGACAAATCATCTCCGTTCAGAAACTTTTTTCGTATACATACAATAATTGAATGATACCTGCCATTGCATTCAAATTTAACACGTCCATTATAGTGACATAAATTATAAATTATAATCAATAATCATCAATTTCTATGCTATACAGCGAGCGATACACACTTGCCCACTCTTTTTTTTTTTGTTATTTAAAGATTCAAAAAATATTAATTGTAGAAACTTGAAACATTCTGCTATTATCTACATAGTTTATCATTTTCTACTCTCAATAAATTTATTTGTTTTAAATATTTATTTAAATTTTAAGCTACCTATTTATAAATATTTTAAATTAAAAAAAAAATAATCGAATGTTGACAACATTTTTGGGCTTTGATCAAAAACCATGACAATTTAATTATTTTAATTCACGATAATCACAGTTGGTTTTTTTTTTGCAATTTAAAAATATTTAAAATACCTACTTACTTGCATGTTTTTTTTTAATAAGCATTTGAAGTTTAAATTTATATGAAATTGAATATTTTAACAAAGAATAACGATTTTAGTTATATTTTTGGTAACTTAAAATTTGTATGTGCAGTGTATATTGAATTTATAAATATTTTTATAGGTAATACGCCGTAGGTATAATGATATTTTAAAAATATTTCATATTTAGATTGATTTTTATTTTTAATTTACTTTTTATTCATATTATATTATAATGATTACCGATTTTTAATTGTAAAATAAATATTAGATAATGATGTAATTTAAGTATATTTATTAATATATGAGCATTATTACCTGATGGTCTCTGATTAGAAAATGTTTCGTGTTTATTTAATATCATTGAATTCAAATTTTATGTAAGTATATCCATTACAATGACCTACTTAATGATGAAGTACATTCAACATCTACTGATCTACTGTACCTAACTACCTTTTACAGAGCGATTACCTACTTAGTAGTTATACCCATTGTTAAAAATTAACTGTTCCATTTACGTACCGATTATCTATTAATTTTAAAATTCATCGGGTTAAGTATTTGTGAACAGACTATTAAACAAGAACCAGAAACTAAAGTGTATTTATCAAACGTGAAGACACGATACATGAATACTTGAATTAACTATTACGACGAATACGACGGTGACACTCAGTGACAGTTTGTTGATGTAAAGATGACGAACATAAAAATAAAAACTTTTAACAACATCATGTACACAATACACATTTAAAATAGTATTCTATATTTCCAAACCTGATTTCTGAATGATGTTGACGATTTGAATAATAATAAAAAATTATTGATTTTAAAGAACACGATTACAATTTTCAAAACATTTGTTTATGGCGCAAAATGTATGTCAGCTAAATGCAAATTTAATGTAAGTTCATCCAAGGATTCGTCAAAATATAATACTGTACGATAACATCTGACCGTCATGTTGGTCACACTGGAAGAAAATCTGTTCCCCACTATCAGATTTTGGTGTATTAACATTTAATTTTTTCATAGCCATTCGACTTACACCCAAATTGTCCAAATCGCCTTCAATCGTGAGACCGGAAATTTTTTCGGTGTACCGTGAAAAGATTGTTGACTTTTGAACACAAACGTCGTCCCACTAATCGTCAAAATGCCGAGAGACTTTAAAGCACCGGTCAACGTATCGCCACTTATCAGGGTAAGCGTTTTATTTTTTATTTTCTAGCCAAACCATTTGCGCTGCACTCGAAAGTATGTGGTTTGTCATTTCATCCATTTAATCTACTTTAGGTGTATTATTAAAAAACATGCGATCTGCTTTCGCGAGCTTCAAATTATCTGCCCTCAATAAAAAGTAAAAACTCATTCCCGATGATCTACGGTGATTGAAATGCCTACATTTTTCTTTTGATAATTTCACACGAAAACGTGTTTATTAGTATCAATTTTCTTATTTTAATAGATACAATTGATGTGCACTATTAAAATTAACCTGCTATGAAAGTTCTGTATTCCATAATAAATTAGTTGAAATAATTTCTTATCATTTAGGTGTATGTTCGTGATATGTAGATATTGTATGAACTCTAAACTTGGTTTCCTATTAAAAGTTCTTAATATTGATTACTGGATATTAAATGCCAATACATGTTGTACTGTACTATCATTTTTGTTAAACATTTTTTTTGTAATTGTATTCATATATTGTTAATAATGCTTGTTATTTAGGTCATATTATAAATCTCCCAAGCTAAGATACTATCGTGTATAAGTAATAGTTTAATTCATATCATTAATAATACCTAAATATAGATATCTTCTTTAAATTCAATGATTTAATCATAATAATATTAATAGGTATTTAAGTACATTTAAAATGTTTTTGTATATATATATATATAAACAACTCTTTAAATGTCAAGTGAAGGTCATTAATAAATGTATACATTTTTAAATAAAATTTAATGAATTTTACCTGATTAATAATAAAATATCAATGGCAAATAATGTTTTTCGAGGAGTACATAATACATTAGTTAAGTAATCAAATAAAAATTATATTTAAGTTAAATGTATCAATGATTATACTCGTATAGATATCAGATGAAATACTTAAATAACAAAAAGTAATAAGAGTATTCAATAGTATGACCTAATCCCAATGTGCTTGTTTATGAGAGCACTTAAGTATTTAAAATAAAAATTTCATTTGAATTTATATATGTTTAAGTTTTAGGTCTAAGTAAAAAAAAATTGAATAGTTTACATGTTTTGTAATTCAAAGTTGATAAAATTAAAATTTACCCATAACATTGAAAAATAAATATATTCCTAATACTTGCAAGTAGTGAGAATAATAAATTTGTTATTAATGTCATTTCTAATAACTATAACAAATGTAAAACAAAAATACAACATAGGATTTACAAATTCTACAAATCTGATTGATCCTTAATTAATTAATTACTTAATTTATATTTGATTATTATTATATATTTTTGTTGAATATTTTAACTATAAATTACTGATAATTATTCAAATTATTTATAAAACATATTACTAAGAAAATTAATTATTATTTATTCATACAATATATACTAATATTACAAAGTATATTTGATTGATTTGATTTTTGTTCATATACTTTTTATTGCAATCACTTCTCAAAAACCCTTGCCCACCAAATTATTAAAGTTAAGAAATATATTGTATAACATACTGTATACAACATAACTAACATTGTTTTTGAATTTGGAACATAAGTATAGAAATACTTTCGTCATATTAAGTAAATTAGTTTCTTTGTATTAGTACACTTTATAATAGATAGTGCCACAATACTATATCTTGTGCAGATAAATACATTAGTAAAAATTATTTATTATTCAATACAATCTAGCTTTATCTAGTGTTAAAGCTTTCTCATTAATTTATTTACAATATATATATTATATATGTATGTGTTATAAAAACTATAAATAATATTGTTTTTCAGTTTGGTCGATGGAGCTTCCTGTTGTTAGGTGTAACCTATGGAGCTACTAGACACAGTTATCTTCAAAAGAAAGAAGATAGAACTAAGGAATCCCGCCATCAAAAGATTGCTGAAAGAGAAGCTAAGATTGCTGCAGATAAGAAGAAATTTGCTGAAGGTGATTATTAATCAATATTAGTTAATACAATTGGTTAAAATAATATAAAAATTAAAGTTTATAATTTACAACAAAAATATTAGTGTTAAATCATTAGTTCAATCTAACTACATGATTTCTAGTTCAGTTATGTTGTAACTTTAGTTAACATAATCTAAATTTTGTGCTCCCTACAGAAACAAATATAATTGATACTTTTAACCTAGTTATAAAAACCTTTATTATCAAATTCATTCAAAGTCAATAAACAGAATCATATTAATTTTGTTTCTTTCCATTATATAAATGTCATAAATAAATTCTACTGGACTTAATAGATACTATATTTTTAAATTGCATTCTTAACAGTTTTTTTCTATGGGTGATGAGTGATACTCTTACCTACATACAATAGTATACTTTTAAGCAACTACTGAAAATAATAATTCCTAATAAAGCAATCTCACCAAAATGTATACTACCCATTAACAAAACTTGTGCTTAAAGTAAATCTTGTTATTAATTTGTATTTTTGATTGTTACAGCTGAAATTAGTAATTTGGACGTTATATTCAACCCACCTAAGACTGTTGCATAAAGAACGAACGGCAAACATTTAGATTAAAAATAATAAAATATTGTCTTATTGATATATTCTGTATCCTATAGTACACATGTTTATGTTTCCAATTGTAGTTATTACACCAGATATAAATTACTTAAACGTGCAGATGAAATTTATTTGTGTAAGATATTTGTACCGTACATACACTTAAAATACATGTTTTCTTAGAACTTATGAGATTCTTTAATTGGGTATTCATTTCATCATACCCATATATACTACTTATGTATTAATTCGATTCAAATATAGTATTAGTAGAATCTCAGTAGACCAACAGATATCAGAACAGAGGAGGACTGCTGGATTATGGAAGGTTCACGTATAAGGTATAACACATTTTTATTGCAAAAAAAGAAATTGTGGATTTCTATTTAAAATTATACATTTAAAACATATTTTTAACACCAAAATATTATAAATCAATAAATCAAATAGGATTAATAGATGTACTGGGTTATTGAATGGTTTGAAATTCTAATGCAGTATACATCAAATGTTCTTAAATCAAGTTTTTCAATAATCATTTTAATTAGTTATGGTTAAATTAAGTTATTTTACATCTTCTGTCATAAATGTTATAAACACTATCATAAAAATATTGTTACTATTTATATATTTCAACATTTTTAACTATTAATTCATTAGTGTTTCATTATAACAGATATTTTTGGTTTCCATGAAACGTGTATTTTTAATTATTTCTTATTCATACGCGGAAAATGTTATCAAATGGTAACTTCTCAGCAAACACTGTACTAGTGAAAATAATTACTCATTAATGAATTTTATTTTGTGATTACTTCATCTAAGAATTTATAGCTGCAACATAAATGGTGTATTCACCTGTTAAAATCGATACATATGATTGTAAAAAATGACAAACATATTAATTAAATACATTTATTGATATTATAATACTTTTTATTTAATAGTTACATTTAAATTATTTAATAAATAAATAATATAAATGTTTGACTTAATTGTATAACGATTCTTCAGAAGTATAGTGTAATTTAATTTCTTAGTTTTTTAAGTGGAATACATTTCAATATTTATTGTAAATTTAAACACAGACATCTAAATTTGTGTAATTTGCTAAACAGTGATAATATAAACGTAAGTGTATACATATTTATTTTAAAACAAGCTTTAAAATTATATAATATTATAATATGTACTTAGTTATAAATATTTTATATCTCTGAAAATAATTTTAAAATCTAAAAGTTGTAACATAATAACAGAAACATTTATATTTCATTCAACACAAATATCATAGGACTTATAATTTGAAGTACTTTATTTTATTAGTATATAATCACAAACAAAGAGTTTAATATAACACATAAAGGGCAAATAAATTACATACACACGAGTATTTGGGGTACACGAATACATTTATGAAAAACTAATAGAATTAAGGCAATATAAAGAAGTTAGTAAAGAGCATATGTATAAATTAAGAATTAAATAGGGACAAATGGTTAATTCAATAAGGAATTATAAATAATAAATCTAATAAGAAAAATGTTTGATGCTCATATGAAGTCAAGTCATGGTACACAATAAATAAATAATGTTGAAATGATATTAAATTAATCTTGTTTAAATGTCAAAAAAGAAAAAAAGTATATGTATAAATAAAAATATAATAAATTAATAAATACATTTTTCAAGGAATAATTGCATTTACCAAAGGACGGATTATTTTATTGTTGACTATATTCCGGCAATGGTTTCACAATACCCTGCGTAAATGCATAATGTATGCAACTGCACACAAATTTATATTGATTCTAAAAAAAAAAAAAATATAAATTTACTTAAGTATTAGTAATACCATATTAATAAATTAAATAAACTATATTAAAATAATAATAACATATATTTCAAATTATTACATAATGTGAAAAATGACACAAATACGAAAAAAATGAATAAAATGTATATCAAATTTTATGTAAATGTATCCTATTTAAAGTGTAAAAGTGTACTTACTGAAGTTTGTACCATCATGGCTCGTTGATCTCGCATTTGTCGGACAATTTCAAGCGGATAAACAGGTTGACCTGCTTCTATTAAACATAATGCAGTCTCTAATAAAATTATCACTCCTGTACGTCCAATTCCAGCTGAACAATGAATAACAACAGGTTCAACGACACCTGCACGTTCTTTACGAACAGCTCCTACTAAATTTAACAAGCGATCTGAATCATCTGGTACACCGTGATCAGGCCATAAACTATATTGAAGTTGTGTAACAGTTCTAGTTTCATTAGTCTGTAAAATACACATTTTAAAATTATATACAATGCAGATCATGTCCAAAAATTAAAACATGTAATCATTGTTTAAAATAATATGACTTATTAATTTAGGTAGGGTAAAACAAAAATGTTTAAATTTAGATTTTTCTAATATCCTTACAACAATTTAAGAATCACAAAATATTGTTTTATGACATTATTTTCAAGGTACTGTAAAAGCCTTATTTTTAAGCAGATTAGTATTTATCCATTTGTGGGAGTACGGAATGTCTATATAAGTAGTACATTATCTTTAGTGTGTGGCGTATGGTATATTGATGAGTGATGATCAATACAATTAATTATCTATATTTATACATGTGCCCATATTTAATTAACCTACCAAAAATCAATTTGTGAACTAAAAATTGAAAAAAAAAATATATAAAAATAAAACAAAATTTTTTTGTGGTTGCTTGATTTAAAACATTAAATTATATTTTATATAATATATATATTTAAATATATTTATGAACATAAAACAAATTTAGTTTTTATTTGATATTATATTAATTCACTCTAATATTTAAATGAATGAAACTAAATATAGACTGTAAATAATAAATTTGCTATTATATTGTAAAAAATGAGTTTATGACGTTTTCTTAAGAATACTCACACTTGTTTCAGTTAACTCTATTTGTCGATAAACAATTATGTTAGAAGTATCAGTTTCTTCAGACACCATTTTTAATGTTATATTGCTGTTAACTTCTAATGTTTCATTGATTGGTGGCCAGTATTTAGCACATTTTTGACGGCCTTTTTCAACAAGCGCAGTAACCATTACTATTAAGGTACTACGAGATTCTAATACCATACACCAGAAATCACTTACTGTTGTTTGAAGTGGTCCTGTTAAAAATAAAACCAAGTGTAAGCTCAAAGAATAAATTAATAACTCCTAAATTTAGTATGTATTTACTAACCTTGTGTTGCTATATATCTGTTAATAATTCCCGAACCAGGTATTTCCATATTTATATAGTTGGCATTAATATAATCATGGTCTTGATTTTTGATAATATATCGAGTTATATCATCTATAAACAATATTTAAAAAATATTTTAAATTAATACAATTTTAAAATATTTAATATTTTTAATTAATAAATATTATTTGTTTGAAATGAAATATGTATTGTAACAATAAATTTTTTTTTTCTTTACTTAGATGTATGAGAAGTTTTATCAATTTTCTTGTTTATAAATTACAAATTTTACTTACAGGGAGCTATATCACGATATCTATTTTTATGTATATTTTGAGCGGTTCTAGCATTGTCCATTGGAGTTTCTGGTTTGTGCCTATAAAGTTGTTCAAACTGGGTTAGTAAAGATCCACTTGCTAAACCATCTCCAAGCAGTAATATAGATTGAACCAATGGATCAGATGACATAACACTTGGTGGAGATTCTGGTATATACTGAAATAAAGGTTCTTCTTCTTTTTCTTTCAAACAATCATCATCATCATCATCATCACCTGTGCATTATAAATTATTATAGAAACATTGATTTTTCTGCATTTTAAAGTATACACAAAAATATCATAATGAACAAGATTGAATAATCATAAAAAAAACTAGCTAGTATTATTTAGGTTGCAAATATATATTATACTACATTGTAATAGTTAGTACTTAAATCAACATTTTAAATTTTTTTTAAATTTGTATACTTAAGCAACTTTACATAATAACTGTTTGTCATGTAACCAAATGTTTAATCATCATCATTGACATGGTTACCAAAATTTAGAATAAAAATATAATATCTTTATAGTTTATTTTTCAAAAAAATATGAGTAGTTCTTTTATATTAATTAAATAATAAATATAAATTTATTTTTAAAACATTATCTTTATTTTAATTTTAATTAAACATCGTATTTTACCGAATTTATATTTTTAATTTCTAATTCAAATTCATGTAATATGTTTATTATTATATATTATGTTTATTATTAACTAAATTCTATTTAGAAAAATATTTCAAATGCAATAGTAATTGTTTTCAAATTTTTGAATATCATTAAAAACTTGTGCAGTAGGATAAACATTATCCAATATTTTTGTTTAAAAATATATTAAATATTTCTTTTTTGTAATACTTTGTAAATTAAATTTATAACAATTTATTTTATTCTTTATTAAGTAGATAAATGTTTGGATAGGTTTTTTACTATTATTTAAAATAGACAATAAAAATAATTTTATAAATATATTGATCTTTAAAATATAAAAAGATAATAAACTATATCTCATGATATTTACCTTTTTGTTGAACTGTTAAAACTAATTTTCCATCATGTTCAACATCTCTAGCTGCTCTAATTAAATTTACAACATCATCATGGACCATCTCACTGACTTCTTGTCCATTTATCATTAAAACCTAAATTATTTGATAATATTAATAATGTACATTTAAATAATATAAATAAAGTATGAATAACCTTGAAAATTAAATTTAAAAATTAAGTTAATAATATCAAATCAAGTTTTAAAATATTAAGAATATAAGTAAAATGTACTACTAACCTGATCACCTTCACAAAGTTTAGGTTGTGATCGATAAGCTGCTGTGTTAGGGACAACTCTGGACACAACAATTGGTAATCCTAAATCTGAACCACCTCTTACATTAAATCCAAATCGTCCTTCCTCATCAGCATTCATGTGAATGCAAACAACATTATTTTCGCAACCCTGTAAAAAAATGAACATTAAATTAAAGATAATTTTGTTTATTATTTATATGTAATTATTTTAGTTTTGAGTGTAAAATAATCAACTAGTAGTATTATAAAGTTATAATATAAAATAGGCAAAATATATATTCTTAGTATTTAAAAATAAATATGTTTTACAAAAGTTTATTTAACCAAAATGATTTAATGAAGATGACTCAGTAAAAATATATTAAATTACGGTTTATTAAAATAACCAATGTCATTAATACTGGTTAAGTTTATTTATTAAATAAGTTTTATTAATTTAGGTAATTTGGCACTATAGGTAATATATTATTCAATAATTATAGAATTTTACCAAAGAAGACTCTGTATCATATGCTGGGATATCATAAATACTACTTGACATATCGTCATCGACATAATTTCGGCCAGTTGCTGCTAATCCGGTTCCACTACTACTGCTACTTGGACGGACAGCTGAAGATATAAATCCACCTTCACTAAAAACCATAATTTAAATATGAAAAAATAAAATTAATGTTAATAATTATTTGGTTGTATTAAAGAGAACGGCAGCATCAATGATTACATTTCATATAGAAAAAACCCTAAAAAAAGCTAAAAGCTAAAAGCTGACATTTTGAAATTATAATACTGTATGGCAGTTAAAATTTTTTTAATTAAATCATGTTTTAAATTTAATACTTTTAATTAATGGAAAATAAAAATAATAAATTAGGCTTTTAATTGATTTACAGAATAACATCTTTCTAAAATTTTTATTTTACTATGTAAAGAAATAGCTTCAGAAAATAACTTTTAAATTCAAATATTTTAAGGTTTTTTCCATACAATATTTGCGAACTGTGGCTCTCCTTAAAGTTATATTATTTCACTTACTCATCTGATACAAGTGATGAATTTGGACCCCAAGCAGGTCTTGGTTCTTTATCAACTGACTTTACTTTATTATCATGTGATCCCTTAGAAGATGATTTGAGAATTGATTTTGAACTCTTACCTTCAGTATTGTTGTTAACCGGTTGTTTAGAACAGTATTTACTTTTGAATCTATAAACAAATATTTAAGTATATGAGCCAAAGTAGTTTTAAAATTCAAGATTTTTCTAAATTGTAAAGTATTATTAGTTTTATAACAATTTCGGCACCAAATATAGTAAAATGAAATGCCACAATAGTAGATTTTTTTACAAGTTAATTAATATAAATTATGTTAATTTAAATGATGAAATATAAATAAAACAATAATTACCTAAGAAATGTTCGGTGAGGACGTGGTTGTGACATACGACTCTCTTCTATTGTTTGTATTTCAGTTCGTCCAGAATATGAAAACCGTGAACCTAGAAGAAATGGACCTGGCAATAATCTTCTAAATCCTCTATTATTTGATGGGCAAATCGGTTGATTTAGCCGGAAAAATGAATGATGTTCAACACACGATTTCCATAGATGTTTAGATGAACGATATGTCATCATGTTAAAGCCCAATACTGTATCATAATTTTCAGACTGTAAATAATTTAATTTTTAAACTCAAAAATAAAATGTATATAATATTAATACAAAAAGTCTAATGTATAGTTGTTGTACCATTTCTCTTCGTAGTTGAACAAAAAAATGCCGTCGCTTAAATGATATTTTTACAATTTTCGCCCATGATAAGGTATTAATACGAATATTATTTTGGAATACAACTAACCCATTACATGTAACTCCAATATCTAATTCTTTATCAGAAGAATCCTAGTATTAAATAAAACAATTTACATATATTAGGCTAATTTTATAATAGCTTATGATAAAAAAATACATACTTTTGCTTTGTGCAAATCAACACCATACATGTCTAATCTCTTTCCATGGTCCAGGAAGTTGAATTCAGCATCAGCGGGAGATTGACCCCTAATGAAAAAAAATAATTGTAACACGCTTATATTTGTTTTTTAGATATTAATATATAATATTTAAGATATATTTTAGATATATAATTTACTTGTGTAATTTATGTAATTCAGAAATTTGATTTTCCAATTGTTCTGTCTGACCAGGAATAAGAACCATACCAGATATATATCCAGGCTTATGTTCTTCAGGTTGATAATCTCCAAGTTCAGCTAAAACATTAAATTAATATTTTGTTAATATATTATGAATTATTTTGTTTTCAAAATTACAAATTACATTGAACAGTATAACTGGCAAGAAGACATGCAGTACTTGGAGACACGAGAAGTTTTCCATGTAAAATATCTTTTCGTAATTGTAAATACAAATGATAACGTGTATATTCTTCTTGAAGTTTACTTGGATCAGACACATAAAATTTTACACAAAAATAAAAAAATCCGCCTGAAATCATTAAATGATAATTGAAAATTAGATCATTAATTTTATATGAATAGTTGTAATTAAATAATATATATATTTATTTTATAATTTACAAATTAAAACTGTTAGATTTTTTTTTTTTGTACAATTGTTTAAATTATAAAAAAACAAATACAAATTGTCATTTACAAATGATTTGTTTAATAATAATAATATTAAATTACCTCTCATTTGTTTTTTAATACTTTTTTTTGGATTCAGCCATCTCTAAAGATATAAAAAAGAAAATGTTAATCATAGTCTTAGGTTAAACTACCGAATAACAATAATCATATACATACTAAAACATCTGTATTTGATACAGATGGAGTCAGCCCATTATCAGTGAATTGTAAACCAAAATAATCTTTTTCAATTAATTCTAAGTGTTGAAATACTGCTTCTAGTAATGCTTCACCTTTAGCTCGTTTCTAAATATTTTATTTTATTAATATAAATAAAAACATGATTAAATATCACTAATTCAATCATTGAAATTGAAAATGTTTACTAAATACTAAACTTACGTCAAGTTTAAAACAATGCTGAGTATCATCAAGAAATACAACAGTAGCATTGATTGACTTTAAACGACCTCGATCTACAGCCAATTCGGTAGCACGAACATTGTATGTGCCACTCGATCCTGCTAAGGTTCTTCTTGACACACCTTCTATCATTATACGTCATAAGTAATCCATAAGAGATTTTCTAAAAACATAATTTAAATTATATTAATATATAAATTCTAAGTAATAAGTTTTTATCAATAATTTTCAAAGAATGGTCTGAACTTAAAATTAATCTGCATCAAGAGCCCTTGAAACCAGAGTATGTAATCAGGCATACACGTCTATAGGCAGATTGTTATATTAAAAATATTATAAAGAATATTTTAAGCTAATAAAAACATAAATATTTTATAAGATCAGTCTTTTCTTATATATTATAGGTCCACCCTAACAAATTAGGTAGTAACTTTTGAATGTACCTCGTCATTGAGTAAATTACTATATTTAAGGTTTTAAATTTAAATTCAATGATAAATAATTGTATATCATTGTATTTACAAAAACAATTTTCAAAAAGAATTTCTATGAATATTGTCTATTTTTCTATAATAAGTTGGAGTGATTATTATTGTCAAAAAATTATAAAGGTACAGTGGAATTAGGTCCAAAGTACCAAATAATGTGCATTGTAGTTTATCTTCTAATGATAAAAAATAAAAAAAATAATATAATGTGTACCTATATAAAATTAAGCTACATAAGATATTATATTAAAGTTATTAATTTAACTATAAGGTGAATACCAATAAACTATAACATACAATTAAATGGTATGATAAGTTCATAACTTAAAATAAGTAAAATATTTTGAAAATAATACTGTATATAGTTTAGTTATTAATAATACATGGAAAGGTAAAAAGTTTTAAATCCCTAATTCTTTTGTAATTGTAACTAAAACACTAAAATTATTATTACTTTTATAAAAACCAATTTTGTTGAAATTTGAACTTTATATGATCATAAAAATGTATACACGATATTGTAATATATACTTTTGATATTTCTTATTGTGAGTAGAAACATCCATAAGGAATATTTTAATTATTCAATTCGAAATTCATAAATATAAAAATTTTGTTTTGAAATAAATTTTTTAAAATATTTTAATTTATTATGATTTAGTTTACAAAATCTCAGAAATTCAATGCAATTGTGTACTAAAGTATAAATAATAAGTAACAAATACTTAAGATAAATATTCATTAGTAATTTTCATACTTAAACTAAACATTTTTTTAAATTATATTTTTTAGAATAATCAATTTGTAACAATATTTTTGTACTTTTTGAATAGACTAACGAAAAACAGTCTTAATAATTTAAAACTCATACATTTCTTGCATAACTCTTAAATCTTAAACAAGTAAGCGGAATATATATTTATGTTTTTTTAAGTAATACATACCTAGGAAATTATACTAATATGAACTTATTTAAATGTTATGTATTATAATTTTAATGAACAGTTTATTATGTTGCAATATTAAATTTTAATATAAATTTATTACTCTATTTATACTTTAATACTTGAATCATAAGTTTTATGACACATACATGCATATTTATAAATTATAATTATAGTAACAATATATAATTAATTCACAAATTAAATTATAAATATTATTATAATACTGTGATACACAAATTATCAACAATAATACAGTGCTAATAAAGATGTTCATGACAAATATTTGTAACATATTTACAAGGTCATTCCATACAAAAATTTGTATGTATAAAGCACTAGAATCTTTATTCTAGTGCCATGTAAAATAAAATAAAAACCAAACCAGAGAATTCCTGTATAATAGATATAATTTATTTCAATTTGCTCAATGGGAGATAGTAGTTTATAATTGTTTTAAAATATAATTAAAACTGTAAATCAAATAACTTATATTTTAAGCCATTACGCAAAAATGGTTTAATTAAAAATTACTTAGCTTAAGCTTACAGTTGCCTATTTTTTTATTTTATTCAATTTTATAAAAAAATTAATTCTCAAATTTGAAAAAAATACCAGATTTTAACATTTATGTTTAATTTTCAATTTATTGAATTATATATTATACGAAACCTTTTAAACTTGTTCATAAACTTCAAAATATGATAACGTAAACATAAGTCTTTGGTAAATGTATAGACAATTATATTGTATTATATTAATTCAGTATTTCTAGTTTCATTCTTAAACATTTCCTAGGAATAAAAAAAAATTACTATTATGTTTTACTTCTTAAGAAATAAATAACATTATTGACTTATAGCTCTAGCAATGTTTGAAATACATAGCTAATTTTACCAAAGCAGTAGTAGTCAAACTTTTATTAATTTAGAAATATTGGATCTACATTTTCCAAAATAGTCAATTCACAACATTTTAATATCATCTATAGGTACATAATATAAAGTACTTAATTAGTTAACAGTTAAATAATAATATGAATTTTTCTTCTCGAAAAAGAATAAAATAAGTTAAGTAAGTGTCAATATCAATTTGTATATATTATGATAGAATTTAAAATTTGTTAAATAGATTTTGTAAGATAATATTAATATTTTATGGACATTATATATTTTTCAAGTCACCAATATAATTATAATATTTATAATTATTAAATAGTAGATAATTGGAAGATAATAAGATAATTACATTTTTGTTTATCTCCAAAAATGAAATTATGTTAAATATAAAATAAACTTATATACTACTATACATAACTACAGTTAAAATTAATTAGCATATAATTACATGAATATTTCAAATAAGTAATAATAATGGCTATACTTATCTTGAAGAAATTTTTTATTTTGAAATTTGAATTTAAAAACTTATAAAAACATTGTAGTATTATACTATAATTAATATAAGAACGTATCAATAGTCAAAATTTGATTTAAATTTAAATAAAATAATATTTAATTGTAATTTAATGTAAATATATATCATGTATAAGTAACATTATAATATATAGTATCAATTAGTCCTAAAACTAGAGTTAGCAATCGCTACACCTTTGAAATAATATTATCAATAGCCAATAGGCAGTAATAACAAACATTTATTAATAACTGACTCTCTTTTACTATTTATTGTTTTATCTTTGATGTGAATAGTTTATAAAAAAGATTCAATATTTATCATAGTTCATTAATATAAAATCAAAACATTTATTTTATAATCTTCTACAATGATTATAACTTTAAAGTTTTAATTCATACATTTTAATTGTAATGGATGTAGTGTGTGTTATAAGTATTATGAATATTTTATTAGATTAGCATAAAAATAATGATTCCAGATGTGTAAAATTGTCTTAGGTGATATTGATTATATGAATGACAATTATAATGGTAATTTTATTTATCTACACTATAATATACTATAGTAGAAAATTAATTTAACAAGGATTTTTACTGAAGATAATTTACATAAAATATTCTTGAATATTTAAGTACTTAGTTTTTAAATAGACTATGGATTATTTCATTTATTTTAGAATACTAATATAATTGTGAAGATTATAGATACTTATGCCGAGTTGCATACATAATCACTATACATAATGAATCAATAGTAATTTGTCCATTAAATTAATACATTTTTCGTGCAACCCGGCAATAGTCTCTTAAAATGCTAGTATAAAAATCCTTAAGTAATTATTAAAAACGTTATTGGCATGACACCGAATGCTTAAATAAAAGGTTTGGAAGAAATTTAAAAAAAAATAATCGATAGATATACGTCTATAATATAATATCATTAACAACTTACCACAGATACATCGCTTTTGATTTTTGGTTGATGAACGTATAATGCTCTGAGATCATGACTGTGTGCATATGCTGTGGATGTCGAACTTTTCAGAGATAGTCTTATAATGGATCGAACACGCTACGATTTAGCAGTTTGTGCGAAAGGCGTTCGACAGAATGTCCGCAGAGAAACGACATGTCAAGTGCATTGTCAAAGCGGCGAAAATCGTTGTTCGATCACTGGCTATTGTGTTGCACTGGTCAAATGAAATTCGCGAGGAACCGTAACCTCATGAATGAATAATTCAATAATAATAATAATAATAATAAAAATAACAATAATAATAGTGGAAAAAATCCTAATTGTGTACAAATAAAAAAAACGAATAAACGATTGTAATAATTGTAAACAAATAATAATAATTTATATCACATCACATTCACGTCGTTATCTAAATAATGATTTTTATTTATTTTCGCAAAAAATGTAAAAAAAAAAATGGTCGACAGAAACACGGGGCGTTAGCAGTTGATCGACTGGGGAACCGTCGTGGCTTGCGCGTTTGGCCGTTAACAGTTTGGTCGACCGTGAACATTTGACCGTTCGTCACTTTGTCGTCTTGTCAGTTGTTAGTAGTAATAATATTGTTGCATAGTGTTCTACGGTTGTCGGCTATAGCCTACATGGGTTATGGTGACATTTGTGTGCGGTACGACGACGGTGACACGGCATAATATTTTAATATTTTATCATCGTTGGCGACGAGCGCGTCCCGTACTATACACAACCGTAACAACTACTGTGGTTTGTCGTCTGGGCAGTGGGCCGTCTGGCGTTTGCGGCGGTCCCCGACAATGCGACACTGCATAATGCGAAATGATATAATATTATTATTATGTTATAATAATTATTTTACGAATAATAATAATAATAATAATAATGCATAATGATTTTGTGACTAACTACGACTACGTGATGAACCGATGACTGAGTGACTGACGGATGATGTCATGTTGATAAACGATAATAATGATTAATTAATATTTTAATATAATTAATTAAAATATGTTAGATAATGATAAATCATATTTATTATACCTACCTACCTATTTATATCGTTGTCTTTTTGAGACGGACGATAGGTATTATGTTGTTATTTTTACATTTCTCTAAATCTGTTCTGTGACACTTCTTTTATTGAACACCGATCATTGTTTTTAAATCCATTAATGTTTTTGAAAATATTTTTCTTAGGTAGCCACGACATTTTCGGTCGAAATTAAACAGCATTTTCTTAAAATTATTATTGTCTATCGTTATAATTTTTTTTTTTCCTTTTTTAATGAAGCAGAATATTTCTTGGAGTATTTATTTATTATTTAAAATATGGCACTTGGCACTTTGGTAATAGAAAAAAATGTTGATTGCTCTAAATATAATCATAATTAATGAATTAGATGCGACGGGAACTGGAACTTGGAAGAATATATTATGGATATTTGATTGTATATCTAATATTTTAATCATGTTTTCCGATCTTAAAATCCAAAAAGTACTCCATTTTGTTAATCGTTTTGTAAGACCATTAAAGGCATTGTGTCGAATGTTATTACTTATTACTAATAACTTACTAGTTATTTGTTAAGAACAGTAAAAAACGGACCGATAGCAATTTAATTCCCACTCGATTTTTTCGATTTTTTTCTTCCCAAATTGTATGTTTAAAAGCACAGAATACAAAAGTCTAATTAAAAAATTCTCGCAAATCATTATTTTGGAAGTTCTTTCTTTCCAAAGTTTATGATTTTACGCATTTACGCATGCATGCGCGAAACGCTGATGTATACTTTACTTTCCTACGTTTTCATATTAATATTAATGATTATTAATACATATTTTAGTTTTTACCTGTGACCTACATGAGGTGGATTTGCATAACAAGTCTAGGGATATTTTCAATTTGTGGAGTGGCGTAGCCAGGATTTTTTTTTCGTGGAGGGCTGATCAATTTTTGTAAAGTACAATTTAAGATTTTTGTAGCAATTATTTTCATAGACCATTAAAAATTAAAATATATTTTAAATTTTCTTGATATTTCAGGGGGGGGCTATAGCCCACTTAGCTCTCCCCCTGGCTACGCCATTGGGATATTGTGATATTGTGTTAATTTGTTTTATTATTATGAAGGATTTATTGACGAAAATAAAACATTATTATTTATCAGTTTTATTGCCTTTTGAAAGTCGTTAAATATAATAATCTAAATTTTCTATTAAAACTACTTTAGATAATAATATTATAGTAAGATAAAATAACATAATTAATAAGAGCCAAGAGGCGACTTCCAATACGAAAACGTACGAAAGCAAAGTAGGTATACCTACAGCATTTCGCGCATGCATAAGAAAATGCGTAAAATCGTAAACTTTGGAAAGATATAACTTGCCAAATAATCATTTGCGAGAATTTTTTAATTAGACTTTTGTATTCAGTGCTTTAAAACATACATTTTGGCCTTTGGGAAGAAAAAAATCGTGTCGGAACTAAACTGCATTTGTTCCATCTATTTTATTTTTTTAATCTTATTTTTTATAGTTTCATACATTTTATTTCAGTGTTTAAAAGAAAATGTTTTGGCTTTGTCATTATGTTTTAGCGTGAAATATATATAAAAATATGAATTGATTTTACAATGATATGCTTCTTTTTTTTTATCTGTATTTGTGTACACAATAAGTAGTCAATAAAATGATAAATAATAATCTGATTCACAATAAACATTAAAATAAGTTACTTTTAATTTGAAAAAAAGTTTGTATTACCATGAGACTAGAAAATTCATCAATGAGTTTTATTTAAGTACTATATAATATACCATTTAGTTCAGTTATTACCTACATTATAGTGTTATACTATTACTATAGTTTCAGTTAATCTTATCTGTAGTTAGACTGAAATAAAATAAAGTACCCCTCATACATATTAACCAGGTCCCAAGTTTTACAAATGTATAGTGTATACCATGACAAAATAGATCTATTTTGTCATGGTGTATACACTCAGGCCCACGACTCACGAGAGTCCGACCGTAAAAACTTGTTAGTCGCTGCGCATCGGTCCCCCTCCCATACCGATCGGGAGTCAGTCGACAACGATCGACGATAGATATCACTGACAATCGTGTATACGTACTACGTATTTTTTTTATAATGTTATAACAAGGTTTATAAATTATTTATTATTAATTATAATCTATAAACAGTATAAACCTTGGCGTTATGGTACGTCCGACTACCGAATGGCACCATGGTGGGAGAAAATTCGGCCAACAGAACTCACGCGCATCAGTACCGATATTATTATTATTATATTTTATTGACTTATTGGTAAATTAGGACTTGTATATTCATCAGAAATTAAAAATTCTATATTTAAAAAAAAAAAATTTCAATTAAAAATATTATTTTTATACATTACAGGAGATGTGTTAAAGAAATTAAATAATCTAACTGAAATAAAGCCAGATCCACAAAATACCAATAAATAAGCAGGTTAAATTGTTAAAATAGTTGGTTATCTATACTTGAAGCAAATAAATTACAAGTATGATTAACACCAGTCTAACTCGTTCATGAAATTTGTTATAGTAGCCAGTAGCCACTGATAGGTGAAGACAAGTGGCCAGCAAAATAGAACAGTAAAAACTTATCTCCCAATTTAACACAGTCCAAAAATGAATAAAAGAAAAAGTTACACTAATACAAAAGTAACTTGCAGTAAGCAGGCTACTCGGCAACTAAGCTACTTACTTACCTACTTAACCAATATGAACCAGTTGAATACTATTTATTACTTTCATTTTGTTAATAAAATACATTAGATAACCAGTTAATAAAAAAAAAAAATTGTAATTCACTCAGAGTGAAAATAAATAACTAATTCATGCATAGTTTATCAATTTAAGTCCAGTTTATAAATTATGTAAATGTGCATACATAACAAAACAAAATAGTTAAAAATTTTAAAACAATTTTGTAAAGTAAAAATAAAGTATATGGTTTCATATTATAGAAACAAAAATAGCTGATTTAAAAAATTGTTTAACTATGCGATTACAAATTTTTTAAATATTTTAAAAAACATAACTATTAACCTAATCTAACAATTAAACCAAATGTTATAATTTTTATGTTTTTAAACAGGGTCTAATAATCTTAATTAAATATAATACACCAACTTATATATATTGGCTAGATAATAAATAAAATATAAGACATATTATGACAGTTGTATAAATTAGTTAGAGGTGAATTCTATTAACAAGAATCTATTATAACATTGTAATAAAAACAAATTTTGAATTTTTTTACTTCATTATTTAACACAGACAAAAAATCAAAATGAACAAATTAAATATTAAACACATTTGAATAATGCTTATTATTGATATAAAAAAAAACATAATTATACATATAAATATAAAATAGTTGTATAAATAGTGCTCAGCCGATATTTAATATATTTTGTCAAAATAAAAAAAATTATAGTCATTATTTTCTTTGTTAATCATAATGTGCATTGTCAAAGTACCATCATTTGTTATTTTAAAGCTACAACAAAATAATTAATTAACTGTAACTAAATATTCTACCATAGTAGAATGTAGAGATATCTATTTTTAATAAATGTTAGAAGACCTAAATAATTTTCTTTCCAGTTGTTTCCTCAATTTAGTTAAATATTTTGCAATATTATGTTCAAAATACAAATTAATACATTGTTGAATAGTTATATAAAGTGTATGATATCGACCTTTCCTCAAATATACATTTAAATTTTATACATGGTGATTAAGTATAATCAAATAAATCAAAAATGTTTAAAATAATACATTATACTCGTTATTTTTTTTTTTAAAGTATTATAAAATATAAGTGTTAATTAAACATATTTATAAACTAATTTTTGGTGAAAAGACATCTTTTACAATATACAAAAACAGATATTTAAATATAATTCACGTTGAGAGATGAAATAAATGAGTATTTTGGAATGTAAATATTCATACTTAAAAATACTAAATAAACTTATCTCTATTTTTTAAGTATACACTTAATAATTTATTGTTATTTTTAAAAAATAACTTATGATATCTTAAATAAATGTAAATATATAAATAAATATCATATTTCATATCATATATAGTAGATATATATATGTATATATATATAAACATATATAAATATTAGTTGATTAAGCTATTGAAGAAAAAAAGGTTTTACAGAATAGATATCTTATTTGTGATCTCATTGATAGGAAAATAGTGATTAAACATAAAGCCAAACATAATTCTGCTAACTTATTGAATATGTAAACTTAATAGCTATTTACAGTCTGACGTTCAATATTTAAACAATCATAACCAAAATGATTATCCATGAGTTGTATCATCTTCAACAAAATCATATGCAACATCTCTTGTAACGCATTCCACATGACTCACCTGGAAAGTTTTTCAATTTATAAGATTAAATAAAAGCAAATTTGAATATTATTGATATTATTATACCTTATTACGAAATTTAACTCCATAGAACTTATGAGCATTGAATAATAATTCAGGTCTGAATGTGGTTGTAATGAATTGGGCATGATCAGACATTTCATGTATCATATCTGCAACGGCTTTTCTATGTTGAGGATCTAGTGCCTAAATCAGTTAAAATACTAATTAGTAGATATTATATTATGTAGACAAAAATATATAAATTTAAATGTTGTAAAGAAAAAAAAATAACAATAGTATAAATAATATTAGTTATAAAATGTATATATTCTATCATATCAATATAGTAATAGACATTTAAATATTGAAGTTAACATTATACTTCTTGTAAAAATTAATAATTCTATACCTGATCAATTTCATCAAAAAGATAAAATGGAGCTGGATCACATTTTTGAATAGCAAATATAAGTCCAAGTGCGACTAATGATTTTTGACCACCAGATAATTGATTCATTTCACGCATTTCACTTCCTTGGCCAGCAAACGACACTTTAATCATTACTCCGGAATAGTTATCTATATTATCTTCCTAAATATAAAAACAAAGAACACTTTATAATATATTATCAAATACAAACTACAAATATATATATATATATATATGTGTGTGTGTGTGTTACTGTAATGTTCGCAGTATGGTGAAATGTCTAAAAGAATATTCAATTATTAGATAGATTTATTATATTTATATAAAAATTATAATAAAAAAAATCAAAGGAATGATATAATCAATAAGATTTAGATTTAAGTAATTTTATTTATTGCAACAATATCAACTTATCTAACCTTATGTCATATTTTATTGTAAAAATTAACAATATTTTAATAGTTACACGTTTTTTCAATAAACTTTATTTTGCAGTTACATCATGTAAACCCTTGTCTTCTACAATTTTTAATTAGAAGCAGGAGTGAGTACAACAAAATGTGTTGATAAAATTATTTTTGCATATTAAAGATTAGATTAGAATTTATTTCTAGTGTATAATTGATTCAATACTATCTTAGGCAATCAAATTATAAAAAAGTTCAAGACTTTTATCAAATATTCAATTTTACAATATTATAATTGTAAGCTTTCAGTAATTTCAAAATTACCACTACTAATATTTACCAATATGACTCAATAAATTTCAACATTTATAAGTCAATGGTTAGGGTACAATATTATATCACTTGCTAATAATTTTGGTATATGCCATCCACTTATTCATTATATTTTTCAACAAATATTCATAGTAACATACATATAAATATATATATATAAAATACATTTTATAATTCTTACATCGCCAACATTAGGTGTAGCAGACTCTTCACCACCAGCTGATTTCATTACTAATTGAGCAAATCCACCTGGTACAAGTTTGCTAAATACTTGGGTAAAATACATTGATACTTGTTTAAATGTAAAAAGAATAGCATCACATTTTCTTTGTTCCAAAACATTCATTAATTCTTCAATTTTTTGATGTCTAATTAATTAAAAATAAATATAATGTAATATGTATTTACTATTAAATGTGGTATTTAATTAATATTAATTACCCTCGATCTAATTCTTGTTTTCTGGATACCAATTTTTCTTTTTGTTCTGAAAAACTAATAAATTGGTCTAAAGCTTTCTTGTTAACATGACCATAACGCTTAATATTACTGTTAGCTTTTTCAAGTTCTTTAAACAACTAAAAAATAAAGTAAAATAATGAGCGGTTATCTATTAAAATGTAAAAAACATTAAAAGAAATAGATTGTAATATAATAATACTCACGTTTTTAGATGAATAAGACATATATTTTGTAATGAGTTCAGTATTAGGAAGTGCACCTAGATCACTAATTTTGGCTTGACATTCATCCAATTTTTGCCTTAACATATTTTGCTTGGTTGATACTTTAGTAAGATCTTTGGACTCATTATCTAATTTTTCCTGAGCTTCTTTTTCTAATGCTTTCCACTTTTCCAATTCTTCTTGACAAAGTTTTTGCTAGATCATAACAGATTACTTAAGTTAATAAGCTAACTAAGTATATTATTTATTTATTTAATATTCAACAAGCAGGCTCTCAAATATATAAAGTACAATACATAAATAGATTTAGATATAACAGTTGTATGAATAAATTTTAGTTATGCAGTATATATACGCATGGAATTATAGATGATTTAGATTGACTAAGTTGTTTAAAAATTTAAGTTACAATAATTTTAATTTAAGTTCTTTCAATTAAATGGTTATAAAAGTTACAACATTATTATGATAATTCTAATGCTTGTTGCATATAATATTAAATAATTTAATTTAAAGTTAAATAGACTGATCTTGGATCACTAAATCATGATTTATGCAACTCAACTAGATAATATCTTCCAATTTGTATACATTTTTTTTTTTTTTTAGAATAAATAAGAGAGTATAGAATTAAAATTTACTACTACTCAGTACCTTTTTTACGGCTTCTTGTACTCTTTTATCATCAATTTTAATATCAGCATTCAACGCCTCTAATTTTTTTTTAACTGTCTGTACTTCCATTTTATTATTTTCTAATGTCCGTTTACGTTCTTCAACAGATATTTCTTGTAATGCCTTTAAAAACAATATTTGTTGTTTTAAAAAAAATAATGAATTATGACATAATTATTCTTTATCAAACCTGCATAAGCTCATCTCTACGACGAATCAAATTGTTTGTTAACAAATTTTCAAGTTTGTTTTTATCAGCTTCTAATTTCATACGAGTAGAAAAGGCAGTTTTATTTTCCATAGTTAATGAACGAATATCATCATTTAATTTATCCATTTCTCTTTGATCAGTAACAGAAAGTTGAGCCATGAGTTCCTAATAAATTAAAACAATTAAAATTTGTTTATTAAATATATATATGAGTATTAAATTTAAAACTATATTGTAAATAAAAACTTTAAGATTATTTCTAAATGTAAAAAAAAGTTTAGGTTAGAAGAGTTAATAGTAATTATGGCTATCATTATATTTTAAAACCATATATAATATCAATCATTCAAAATTGTGAAAATATTTCACAGAAAAAAATCATAAAAAAAAATTGTAGATTAAAAGAATAAAGTAGAATTAATAAATCCACAGAACTCTTAGCTAAATACTGAATAAATTATACTAATTCAATGGTATTTACAAATAAAAATATCATACAATGGAAAAACAATAAAAGCTAAGAATAGTGTACATTATTTTAGTTATAGTAAACTAAATAATATCTAAAGAAAAAAAAATGAATACCTGATGAAGTTCTGATTCTAATCCACTGCGTGTAGTTTGCATGGCTTCTAAATTTGATGCAGCTTGTATTAACAACCTTTCTTTAGTAGCTCGATATCTCTCAATTCCAACAAGTTCTTCTTTCATTAGTCTTATGTCTCCTTTTAATTTGTCAAAATTACCTCTGGAAAAATAAATACCACAAATAAATTATCAGTTAATCCAATAAAATGTAAATATTTTAACTAGTTAAAGGACAAACAAAAATTCAAAGAAACTTGTATAAAAAAAAACGATTTCATCTAAAAGAAAAACTGAATCAATTTTATTTACTGAACACTTATTACTGAAATATTTTTACTAATGACTTAATACATACTTAGATTTACTATTTTTTGTTTCAGTCTTTTGCATGTCAGACATTACTACATTCACATTGACCTCAACTTCATTTAATTGTGTTTTTAACACAGCAAGTACTTCTTCGGCTTCTTTTATTTGGCTCATTGAATCATTACGTTGTTTTTGAATTTCCAACTTAGAACGCATATTTTTAAAATACCCTCCTGTTAATGTTCCACTTGAAGAAACCTTTACAAATAAAAAACAAATTGTTAGTGAAACATGCTTGAAATAATTTTTAATTCAATAAAAATAATTAAAATTGATTTAATATTAACACATATAAAATATATTCACCTGATCGCCATCAATTGTAATACAATCAAGCATACTCTGTTTAGATATTGTAGTAGCAATTTCTAGATTTCGACAAATTAATGTTTTGCCAAATATAAAGCGCATTGCTTTATCTAAGTGAGGTTCATATTTTAGCTTACTGACCATTGGAAGTGCATCCTAGAAAAATTAAAACCAAAATTATAAATTTGTTTTCTTTAAAAAACATGAATAATATAAGATGTTGTTCTATTAACCTTGGATTGTGGATATCTTATATCTCTTACAGTCAATCTATTTAAAGGCATGAATGTAACTTCACCAGGTAAATTTTGATTATTTATTTCTTTCAAGATTTGTGTACCAATTTTATCAGATTCCACAATATGGAAGAACATTCTAAAAAGAAAATATATTCATATCAAGTAATTGAATAATATTAAGTCAAATATAGTGGTTCTCAAACTGTGAGGCACACTTTCCTTGGGAACCCTCGCCTTAATCTAAATTAAAATGTGTTTAATCATTTAAGTTAAGGCTACGCAAACCCAGGCCCATTAATGCATGTTTTGACAATAAAAAACAGTTTATATTTTAATTACCTTCCACCTGCAGTAACTTCTACTGCTGTTTGAATACTCTGGTCGCATCCAAAATTTTCAATAACTTGTCCATAGTATTGAGAAGCAAGATCAAGATGAGCTCCACCTTTTTCTTTAAATACATCTAATACTTTACGAACACTATCTCTTCCGTTTAAAATTGCCTAAAAAAATTACAAATGAGTTTTTACATACATATTATATACATTGATTTATATTATAAAAAAGTATAAAATTACTTTTCCAGCCATACTGCGGAGGGCTTGATCAGACTTTGCCAACTCTTCTTTAAGTGATGACAAACTATGCTGTATAGTATTTTCTTTACGCCACAGCTCACTAATTACACATTAATTTTAATAAATTATTTCTATACTTAAATTAATTCAAACAGTATATTTCTTTTCTTATAAGCTTAATAAGAATGTGTTAAATATTGATAAAAGGTTAAACTTACTTTCTCTGACTTTGATGTTGATCTTTTGCTTTTTTCAATTCATAATATTTTTTATTGTACTCATCAATTGCAACTCTTTGTTTTTCTAATTCAATAGAATTCATCTAAACAATGTTATTGTTTTTATATTAAGATATAATTTATTTTTAAGTTCAAAAAGATATTTATGATAATATGATAGTACAGTAATAAATAAGTAATATAAAATGTGCAAACAACAAGTAAATAGAAGTGAAATGGAACCAGGTATGATAAAGGTGAAAATGAGGGGTGAACAATAGTAAGACACATAAGCTGTAAATTGGATTATTCAAAAAATGATTAGTGGTGCACTAAGAGATAGCAATAGGGGCGGTTATGTAATAAGCTCAAGATACTAACTATAAAACTTAGTTGAAAAAATTATTATACGTAAAAAAAAAATTGGTATATGTATATTCTCAAAAATAATATTCTCATTAAGTTTTGTAACGAGTGATTTTAGCTTAAAATAATTTAAAAACATAAAAAATAATGATTTGCGTTGAGTTTGGTCTGTTACAATATGTATGGGCGAAATAGAGAAAATAAACAGCACACTGACACTTAATTATATCAATTATATATTTATATTAAACAATTCTCAAAATACCTGAATTTGATGTTCTAATTCACGCTGTCGTTCTCCATCTCGTTTTAAATCATCAGTTAATTTATCTTTGTGTTCATTTTTATCTTTTATTTGTTTATTTAAAGATCTACAAAATTAAAATAGAAAACATTTTGAAATTAAAAAAAAATAAATAAATATAACAGAAATTTTTGTTTATAACTTATAAACTGTATTGACTTTTAGGATAAAAATTAATGTTCACAAAAATGTATTACTTAAGTTCTTTTTGAATCCATTTATCACGATCTTCTTTAGATGTGAATTGACTTCCTCTTCCTTGTTTAGCATACAGTTCTTTTCGTTTTTGTTCTTTTAAAGCAAGCCTGAAATAATATAATTATATTTGTAATACATCAAGTATTATGTGTGAATTTATATGAGTATATTAAAAATTATAATCATCTTACTCCCGAGTACAATCTTCTTCCTTTTTTTTTTGAGCTTCATATTTTGGTTTTAACTCTTGAAGTTCTGATTCTTTGGCTTTAATGGTATCTTGAAGTTTTTTCAATTCTTTTTCTGCTCTTTCCTAAAACATAAACAACAATTTTAATATATTCAAATATATAAAAGTATTTAAACATTTGTTGAGGTTCTAACTTATTTTTCAAAATCTTACTTTAGAATTATTATCTCCATCTACTTCATCCGTTAAATCTTTTATAGTAAAATCTAATTTTGTTTTTTGTTTAATTAACTCTTGTTGTTCCAAGCTTAAAGTTTCTTTTTCTTCTTTAGCTGCATGTACTTCTCGTTTAGCATCACGTAACTGTTTGGCTGCTTTCTTTGCTTGATCAGTAGCATCTTTAACTTTAGATGCAAGTCGTTTTTGTTCTTCATCAAAATTATTGATTTTTCCATCCAACTACACAAATAATTTTTTTTTTTTTTAATATTATTTTTATTCTATTAAGGTATTAATGTGACATTTAAATTGAATATTTACTTCTTCCAATTTTCGTTTAGTGTCTTTTAATTCACGATCATGAATACAAAATTCTAATGTCCTTCTTTTTTTATCCCAAACTTGATATTCTTTTAGTTCTTCTTTTTCTTCTTCGAGAGTTTGTAATCGCTCTTCAATTGTTTTAATAAACTCAACAATTTTTTCCAGTTTAGTTTGAGTATCTAAAATATAATTTAATAAATTATTAGAAAAAAATGATTGATAAAATAGATATTTCTGATATAAATTTTTATTACCTTTTAGTATATCAATTGATTCTTCTTTTCGTTCATCATAAACTCTGGTACCAGCAACTTCTCTCAAAAGTTTTAATCTATGAGAATCTGGCGCTGTAGCCATTTGGTTAATCTGTAATAAATATAAGAATTACTAATATTGTATTTAGTTTAAATATAAAAATAATAGTGATAATACCTTTCCTTGTTTGACAATATAATATGGATTTGAGTGAGAAAATCCAGCAGATTCTAATAAATTAGTAACGTCTGACCTAGGCACCATTTTTTTATTTAGAAAGTACTGGTCTTTTTTGGCACCAATTACTCTTCTTAAAATAACTTCTTCTTTTTCAATCTAAAATATTTGATAAAAACAATAATAAATTATTTAAATTGTATTTAAATAAAATGATAAAATTTTCAGCATACTGGTAAGCGATTATCTGTATTATCAAAGATAATTTCTACATAAGCTGTAACAACTCTTGGACCGGTGCCTTCATGAAGTAATGCCTGTCTTTGCTCAGGACGAAGATGTGAAAACTCATCACTAAGTACGAATTGTATAGCTAAAATTAACAAAATATATTAAATAATAATCGAGTTATCAATGCTAGGCAAATAATTTACCATAAAAGAAATTGCTTTTTCCAGATCCATTACGGCCAACTATAAAATTAAAAAAACATATTTATTTTTAAAAATAAGAAATAAATACTTAATACATAAGAAAAGAAGATACTTTAAAGATAACATATTACATAAATTCAATAACAAAACTAATGACTAAATAATTTTAGATTGTACTTTCTTTAATACATTTTAGCATTAATGAACACAATTAATCTTATTAATCTTAATTCTCAAATAATAATACATGTTTTATACATACCAACGACATTATGTCTCTTGTCAAATGGTTCAACTACAGTTTGCTCTCTGTAGCTTTTAAAACCATGTATTATAACCTAAAATTATAAAAAATGTAAAATAAATTTATGAATAATATATATAAATACAAGATTATAAATAAGTAAATATTTACATGAAAAGTAAAATTCTTAGTTAATATATAATATAAACAATTTTAATTAATTCAATTTTATAAACTTAATCAATTCCATTCATAAGATTATAAAAATCTAAAATCTAATGGGTTTAATAATATTACAATAGTAAAATAGTTATTTAAAATAGTATTTTCAAACATTTTGGTAAATAATGGAATAAAATTATAACTTAGATAAAAATACCCTGTTTGATATTGGATTTTTAAACAGAAACTATGATATAACCTTCATTTTATCTTTAATTAAAGCATTTAAAAAAATATTTTCTTTTAATATTCATAAATAAATATTCTAAAATTGTATTTTTGGAATATCTATTTTGAAATTTATTACAGTTGGGTCTCAAGCAATGCAATAGCCTAGCACTTGTAATCCAACATATTTTTACCAAATCCAACTATAATTTTAATTTTAGATTATTGCTTAAATAATTCAGCATGTTTAAATCTTCTGATAATATTGTTGGAATTTCAATAAAAATTTTAAACCTGTTGAAGATAATAATTATATGTATCTGCATAATATAATAAAAGTTTAATGAGAATAAATAAATTAGAATTCTTACACAATTTCTGTTTAATAATTTAGTTTTTTAATTACACAGTGTTTATTATCCTTTATATCAGATTAGCAAGACTACTTATTTGTAATTACTATACTGGATTTATAAAATAATTATTTGTAACAATACTAAATATTAGAACAACTAGGTATTTCCAAAATTGTAATCGATAACAATCGATTAATATTTTAGAATTAAAAATATTAAATCTTTCATACTCATTAACAAATTAATTCAATATACTCAGTGCATACATTTATTTAAGCTTAAGCAGAGTAAAATCTACTAAATTTCATTAATTAACAAATAATCTCAAATATAATTAATTAAAGGCAATGTTAGTGGAATAAAAACAATAAGAATATTAAACACAGTCTCATTCAAATCGAAATGGGGATAATGTTTATTCAGCTTATATATTTCCGAGTTACAAAAATATAACAAAATATAACCAAGAGAAGCCAAAAACATGAATTGAGACATCAATATTTTTAAGTTAATCGACTGTATAATACAGTATCCTGTATATAAAATACCATTATTTTTAACAATGAGCGTATGTTCAACAATTTTTGTACAACATAAAATTTAACTAAATATGTTGTAGGTAAAATTATATCAAACCTCATAGATTAGGTTACAATACTACAAAGTCCTTAACATACACACATTCATTAGTTTGTAAACACTATACACTAAATAAATGATAGATAATGAAGTGAAATAAAATAAAATTGTGTTGTTGATTAAAATACGGTGAAGTAAAACTATTTAATAGATATCAAATGGGAAACCATTTATAAGATTTTTCAGAAAATTTTAAGTTTGTGTTGTGATTCTAAATGTACATAAGTAGATAATATTCTACAAAGAACCGTATGCTAAAGCTAAGATGAAACATATTAGAAATCACTATGTATTCGATATCATTATATATTATTCATTACTTAGAATAATACTTTAAAGTAACTTCAACATTCTAGGAACCGTATCAATTGTTTATAATATAAAAAAAAGCCAATGGATACTGTGTAAACGCGATAGTGTGTAATACGCGAGAGTAAACAAAATAACATTACTGTAACGTGCACTGACCTGTTTGATATGCATTGTTTGATATTAATGCGTAACGCTGAAACGTTTAGTTCTTTTGGGCTAGCTTAGTTCCCGAAAAAAACATAATAAGTTCACTTCGCGTTTATTTTATTTGAAAAAAAATTATTATGATGAAACATAATCGAGTAAACAAAAATCAAAATGGGACCCTTGTAGATACTATTACTATTATTAGTGATAAAAATGACGCGGTGTAGTGATGGAGGAGATGGGTATGAACCTCCATGCAAACAACGACAATCGTCATAATCGTCGTATGTCCAACAATTTGAAATCTACCTCGGCATTTAAATATTAAATCAATTTATTATATTATTTTGTCTATTGCAAGTTGCCGCAGGTACGTACGCAAAAAAAAATTTTGGGGGGCGTTTTTGAAAATCAGTTGTTGAAAAGTAGAAGGTTAGCTACTTAGGTACACCTCTATGTCTTTATGTACATTTAACAATATTAATTCATTTAATCTTTCGTCGCCAGTTTTGTTACGAAAATACGTACCCACGTCAATACACAATAGGTATAATTGTATTTTATTTATAAATCCTGTTTAAGTATTTTTATTTTTATTCAAATTATATTAATTATTTTAATTTGTTAGTATTAAATTTTCATTTTGCTTTAACCGGTTTTTCACAAACACAATGTAATATCATACCTGTCTATCAAAGTATAATATGACAATTAACATTTAAATAGAATGAGTAAATAATCATACAAAAACCAAATATTTCGGTGGGGAGGGGGTGTTTGAACACTTAAAACACCTCTCTGTGTACGTCCCTGCAAGTTGCGACTGCAGTACTGACAGTACTGTCTACTCTATACCTACATAATAGGTATATTATTATGTCTTCTCTTTGTCATCCGTTTCCAGTGTCCACATGGCAAAACGGCAATTCGATATTATACAAATTATAAATTACTCAATTTTCGCGGTTTCTGAATGCATACATGTAGGTAGGTATAGTCGGTATAACCGTTTAAGTATTTAATTATCGCAATGATGGAAGTTCAATATCGAAAAAAATGCAAAATTATAATAATGTATGGCACAGTTTTTGTCATTTTTGAATGTATTGATTGAATTACAAAAATAATATTGGTTAATAATAATAAACGGGTAGTCATACTAGTATAGGGGTGGATGGGGTATTATATAGGTTTGGGTGTCACCGATTTCCGCAAAACAAAAATGAACTTTCCGTTTTCCGCCAGTTATTTGTATAGATACACACTAAACAGTCAAATAATTATTATTGTATAATTTGTATACCTACAAGGCTACAACTTTTTAAATCATTACGCACAATTTTTTCAAGTTATTATACAAGTACAATAAATAATAATACTATAAAAATATTACTTAAATTATTAAAAAATACTCACTATCGAAATTTGTTTTTGTGAATACTTTGGTCTTACATAATTTGATATTTGTTTTTATACATCTCCGACGTATGTACTTTATTTTTACTTTTCCGCGCTTTACTAAACTTAAAATTATTTATTATAATTATTGTATTATTTCACGTTTACTACTAATTATTTTAGCACACGTGAGCTTATCTTTCCTAAAATCACAGCACACACTAATACACTATTCACTGATCGATGATCACTACCTACTCAATTCTCAATACATAATATAAGTTCCGATAAATCGAACAAGTTTCAGTATATGGCATCAGAGACAGATTAGATAATATTATAATAAAATATTTTCTACGTAGATAAAGACGCATGTGTGTTAGAACTTTAAAATCCTATAATGTATAACTACATTTAGGTATATCATATTTTACAATAATTTACGTTGGAATCTACACATACATAATATGGTAGGAAAGTTACGTCAGCTTACTTATAAATTCTATAAATTAAAAGATTTGGCACCAAAACACCTGCGTGTAGTTTATTTTGCGTTATACCAATCCATTTTTCAATATGGTTTATTAATTTGGGGAGGATCAGCTGATTGTTTTTTAAATCAACTACAAATAAATCAGAATAACATAGTTAGAATCTGCTTAAATAAATATTCTTTATCAGGTTCTACCTCTCATAATTATAGAGAGTTCGGTGTCCTACCTGTAAAATTTGTATATAAACAATTTGCCATTCTATTCACTATTAAAAATTTCAATAAAGGCCTTGACGGTCAAGATCTTGTTGACAAAAGGGAAAATAGACGGTTTTTATACCTATTGATTACTCGTAAAAATCTTTTGGTCGATATTTTGTTAACTATTTATAGGACCTGTGTTTTTAACTCTATGCCATGTTACTATATGTGAGTGTAAAAAAAATATTCAGCTCTCGCAAAATAATGCTAAAGAATTAGTATATAATTAGTTGTTCTCTCTAATAATTTAAAAATAGTTTAATTTTAGCTTCTATTACTGTATCTAAATTGTTTACTATTTGTATATACTTGTTTCTTTTTCTGTTGTTAATTTGCTATATACGTATATAAATTTTAATTAAAATTGTATTACTCTCTGTTTCTAACACAAGCTTATTATAGCTTAAAAGAGATAGATAATCATGTATAATTTTTATAATTTAATTTTTGTAAGTTATGATGATTTTAATAAAAACAAAAAATAAAAAAAATTACTGACGGAAAGAAAGAATGACGTTTTTTGTAATTTGGCGGAGTTCATTTTTGGCAGACACCAGTGACACCCGTGGTTGGACGAATAGCATAATCGCAATTGATTAATTGTTGCCTTCCGATTATTAATTTTTTAGATGAAACCTATAACTTTGACCGAAAAGTTAAAATATTTTCCATAGGTGAAAAAACCTAATTTTATAATTTTTTTTCTTGACTTTTTTAGTTTTGTGAAAACTTAAATTGAGCCAGTTATTGAAGGAGCTCCACTATTTACAGATTCCGATACAATTGTTCCATAATTAATTTACTGTTTTAAATGTTCATTCAAAACTTTAAAATCATCTTCACCTATATCATTGTTTTTGGCGCTATTTACATAAAAAAAAAAATTGATTAGGATTGAATTAAGGTCTGGAGAGACTTGGTGATGTACTGATGTTAGTATTATGTGGAAGTGTTGTAGCTTGTGAGTAATATGACGATTTTGAGTACATGCGTTTCTTGTGGGATCTCTTAATATCAAAAGTTTAAATACAAGCCACGAACTTTTAATTAATTGAAGTAATAAATATCACACGAATGTTGAGAACAGTTCCAGGACAGATGCTGTCATGCTGACCGCTACGATATAGGCTCGTTTTACGAATGCAAAAATAAATAATAACATGGCATGAAAATAAAAGTATGTATAGTATACCTATATATATGAAAAATACAAAAATATTAGATTTTCAATAAATTGAAATTAATACATAATATAATGTGCAAAAGTACAAAAATATATACAACATTCAAATAAATCATAAAAAAGTAATACAAAAATGAGACAGATTTCCAAAATTTTATATTTATACATAGGTATAATGTGGAAAAGTACAAAAATAAATATTATAAGAATATAAAAAAAATTGTGGTTAATTCAATGGTTATAACTTATAATAATTGTATAACATTGTATTTTATAATATGCAAAAAAAAATCTATTGCAATAGTAATAGAATAATATGAGAAAGAATTGGTGCAGTTTAACTACCAATTCTTTGAGAATGTAACAAAGAATATTACAATAATGACAATATACAAAATAGCCTAAAATAAAAAAAACAAATTATAAAAACTTTATTTATGTAAGTTACAAAAAAAAGGAGAGATAATACATTTTTTGGTTCGCCAGTGAAAACAGGGAAAAATATGGGTAGATAATATACAGAAATAAATATAGAAAAACAATTAGAATCACAGATAAAAAAAAATACGAATAAAAATTAAATCAATTAAAAAAAAAACAAATGTAACATCATGTTTGATGGTCAGTGTATAATATATTATAATTTATATATTTATAAATTATAACGATATCGTATATATTATTTTTAACTGACATGGAATTGTATGGATGACTTTTACTCCTATTTTTGGGGTAAACTTTATGATTATCAATAACAATTTTTTATTCAACAATAATTACAGACATTACACTATTACAGTACGTTATATATATATACGTCTCCCTCTCAACGTCTCAGCTCTAAGATAGATAATATAGTAATATGGATGCCTATTATAGCTTAAATTATTTTTATTTATTACTATATATAAATTATTTTTCAAAATTATTTATTGAAATAAAAACAGTCGACTGTAGTCTGTAAATTAGTATTGTACTATTGTGTAATATTCTGTTCATACATCATATAATACTGTGCAATTTAAATGCATGTTCATTACTTTTTAAAACAATCATCGAATAATTTTCAAATGTATATCAATAACAAATTCAAATATTTCAATCACGATTGAAGTTAACAACTCTGAGGCTTCATAAATATATAGGTGAGATTTACTACTTTATTATCTTTATAGAATATAAATTAATTTAACATAAAACAAATATTTGGAAAGTATAATATTTCTTAATTACTATTTTAGAGGGTATTCTTTTTGGAGCTGGTTTCCTTGGAACTCAATGTCTTGGAAATGTTTACAAGAGCCAAGCGAAAATTATTTGCATGTACGTTATACCTATATATCTTAACATTAATATTATTTTATAAACATAAAAATATACATTTATTTTATTTTATTATTAACAATTATATTTTATAGATGTCATATTATACCTATAGTAGTAGAGTTACTAAAAAATATAATAGTATTAAATCTTTAAAATTCAAAAATGTATAATTGTCGGGAAAAGGTATTGGCGGAAACCGACGATACCTCCATTAGATATTTTGTAACCCCCATAAAGCATATATTGCTCATTAAACATACAGTGGATGCCGCGCGCCGCTCATATGAGACTCACGGTTATAAGCTTCAGTCGCTTATAACTTTATTAGATTCAAAATCGTATGGAAATGTCTAGGAAGTATCTAAATACATTTAACATTATAAAAAATTTGGTTATAAGACTCACCACGGTATATGCATATCGCTTATAAGACTTAAATTTCGTAAAAAAAAATGGTATAAAATAAACATTTTTGCTTAAAATTTAAAATTTAAAAATAATTGGTTTTAAAAAATGACATATTTTTGTTGGTTATTACTGGTTTCGATTCATGCTATATGTGTGTATGTACAACAAATAAAAAATAAAAAAAATAACATAATTCGAAATAAACCAATTATAAGGATGTATACATAGTACATATATAATTTATAATTTTTTATTAATATATGTAATAATTTTTATAATAAAATTTTAATTTTGTAATCTTATTTTTTTCATTTATTCACTAATAAGTAATATGTATTAAAGTAAATTCGAATAATATTTATAAATATGTAATTATATTTTTTAATTTTTTTCCCCACATCACATATTATAAGATTTATTTGGATTTATATAACTTTATAAGACTTACTTTGTGCTGGTCCCAAAGTGAGTCTTACAAACGGCGTCAACTGTATTTATAAGTTATATCTATGTACCTACTATATTATGTAGTACCACTAGTACTTATGTATAATGTATACACACTCAATAAAAAATATAATATCGTTAAAATAAATTTTATTTATCCAACTTAAAGTGTTTTAATGTAAAAAATTAACTAGTTATTTACAATATTAAAATCAACTTGCTATTATTGCAAAAATGTTTGTATATGTGTTTGGAATTTATTAAATAATGTGACTATGTGAGTAGGTCTAGTATGGACGAAAAGATTTGTTTGTGTGTTGTTTCTAAATGTACACAAATTATCGCGGACCTAATTTACTTA